>NC_060275.1:112468795-112758967 GCF_021613505.1 Equus quagga
CCAAAAAACTCCTGACATGAAAATGATTCTGTTAACTAGAACTTTCCGGTAATGCCTTTGCTGCCATTTTGACTACTCTGAATGGGATCGGTGATTTGACTGTATGCCTGGTCTTACTGATTGCTGTGTGTGTCTCTCCATCCCCGAAATGCTCCTACCCGATAACTAAGTGACCCTAATCCCTGTCAGGTGCTTGGGAAGGCAGAGGCCGACCCGCCGGGCGGCAGTGAAGCCCTCACTTCATAGAAGCCTAGTCTTGGGCGAAGGGGACCCGGTGCCCCTGCCCCGGGTTAAAGGGAAGAAGGGAAAGGAGTGCATACAATCAGCTGGGAGCGCCGGGCTGGTGTGGGGCTGCAGGTACAGACCGCTCCACCACGCTGCCTCTCAGTTGCAGTCCTGGGAAGATGGTTAGCTGGGCAGGGAGCCCAGAATCATTCCCCGGGCTGGACTGCTCTCTGTAGCCCCAAGAAGAGAAGTATCAGTGTTTCTGGACCGGGAATGTACGTGTCGTACAGAGGTCTGGGCAGCGCAGGCACGTCTGCAGTGTCTGCTGCCGTTCTGGCAAACCTCTAGAACCACACTGGAATGGACAAGGGGAGGAATTCGCCCTTTAGCCTGGGAAAGTGATGTCCCAGTGGCCTGTCGTGGCCTTCCTCAAACACTGAAGAGCTGTCCCATGGAAGAGGTCTTCAACTTGGCAAGGGGACACTGGACAAAGTGCAAGGAACCAGAGACCGTGTCACCTGGTAGACATGGCAGAGGCCACCCAAGGGCCCTCGAGCCCCTTGTCTGCAGAAGCACAAAGGCGTGGGCTGCACATGGGCTGTGCTGGCATTACACATGGGAGGGAAGCTGGCCTAGGTCACTGCCAGGCTCGCCTCCAGCCCCAGTGCTTGGGACGGTCGATTTTCGTCCCTCGGAGCTGGGCAGAACACCTCCCATCGCCCAGGACCTGTGCCAGTAGTCTGGGTCGTGAAGTCTTAGGACACAAAAAAAACAATGTAATCTTAGTAATTTTTCTATCGATTACATGTTGGACTAGCAGTATTTTAGATATACTGAGTTAAATAAATATATTGAAATTTGTTTCAATAATTGCTGTTTTAGAATTCAGGGGGGTTTTAAAAATATGAAATATTTTCTCAGCCCTGGAGACTTTGATTAAAGATGGGACCATCAAGCTCAGTCCCAAGTTTGCATTCCACAGGGTCAGGCATTCACTGAGCCCTTGTGACATTTTATCCTGCCCATCTGGAAGGCTGATAAGGCATACACCTTATTCCTCAAGAAAATTTATTAAATAAATAATAGGAAGCTTTCGTTCAGGATGAATGACCCTGTTAAGACTTTGACGTGGTCCCTCCCAGGAGACTGGAAGCGTGTTGTCCGTGAGCGTTTGGCGGCTGCTTAGGCCTGGTGTGACGAAGCTGCAGACTTTCTGCTGAGGTATAAGAGGTATTACACGCCTCTAATCCCTGATAATTCTGCCTTGCTTGCAGCTCCTTTAAATTAAATGTGTGGTTTTAAAAACCTGGAAAGGCCTGAAGATGTGGGGAGGGCAGGAATGACATTTTTCACTGTCTGTTTCCTGAGAGAAAGCAATGTTGCATCCTCAAAACAACATCTGTCAGGATGACTTTCATCAGATTAAGTCAGTCCTTAAAGCCCACATCACAGCTTACAGATTCTTGGGAATGTAGGTTATGCTTCGCATGGAACCCACACGAAATTTAAAATGCATGTGTTTTAGCAAACACAGCTTTGCGAGCGGACTCTGTCAGGGTGTCTCGTTTGTAAATTTCTGTCTAAGCTACCGTATCTCAAAGGAGTTTAGAAAGTTGTCACTATATAGATGTAATGAACAGTCGTTTACCAATTTAAGATGCTGTTAACTGTAGATGGGAAAAGGCATTGAGCTCGGGCCGTTGGCCAAGCCTGAGGACAGCCTGCCACACATGCTCCGCCACAGTCGGAGCCGCGTGAAAATAAATACTGCTGTTAGACGGGAGGCCAGAGGCCAGCCTTCTGCCATCTTTGCACGGATGCTGCCATATGTCCTTATAGTTGATTACGGCCTTTTCAGCTTTAGAGGAGAGAAGAAGACCTTTCTGGAGGGAATTTTATGTTGTAAAGACCTTGAATGAATGATCAATGCAGATTGATATTTATTATTCCTTACTGCAAGGAAGCTGATTCTTAAAATTGGTTGCTAAATCTAAACCACAATGAGATAGCACTTCACACCCGTTAGTGTGGTTACTACCAACAAACCAGAATAACAAGTGGAGAGGATGTGGAGAACCTGGAACCCTTGTGCACTGTTAGTGGGAATGCAAAATAGTGACACTGCCGTGGAAAACAGTTTGGCGCTTCTTCAAAACGTTAAACACAGAATTACCTTAGAAGCCAGCAGTTCTGCTTCTGAGTGTGTCCCTGAAAGAATTGAAAGCAGGGACTCAAACAGATGCTTGTACACCCATGTTCGCAGCATCGTTAATTACAGTAGCCAAAAGGTCCATCAGTGGATGACTGGAGAAACAAAAGGTGGTCGAGCCATACAACGGAGTATTATTCAGCCTTTAAAAAGGAAGGAAACGCTGGCACCTGCTACAACATGGATGAACATTATGCTAAGAGAAATAAGCCAGACATGAAAGGACAAGTATTGTGTGGGCCCCTTATAGGAAGGACCTAGAATAGTTCACTGCATGGGACAGAGTGTGGAGCAGTTGCCAGGGGCTGGGGAGGAGGGGGTGGGGTCTTACTGCGTAATCGGTAGAGTTTCTGTGGAGGATGATGAAGAAGTTCTGGAAATGGACAATGGTGATGGTTGCATAATGTTGTGAATATGCTTAAATGCCACTGAATTGTACAATTAACAATGGCTAAAGTGATAAATAAAATTTTTAAAAAATTAGTTGTTTGCTGAGCTAGCTGGGCTTAAAGCAGACTGGGAAGGGAAGGGAGGGGAGAGCTCACACTGTCTTCAGAAGGGCTGTGTACCTAGAGCTGCCCAGACCTGACGCAGGTCCACAATTCCTGAATGTTGTTTTATAAAAAAAAAGTGCAATCTAAAGGCAAGACCCTCCCCTCGGACGAGCTGGGTCTGCAGGGCTTTCCCCTCTTTTCTCATCAGTCCCCACAGTTGGAGGCCCTGGGGAGCAGTGGTGCAGATGACGTCTCTGAGATCTAACCAGTGCCCCCTCCTTGCCCCAGGTTGATTGGGCGGAGGAATGCACAGGGCTTTGGCTGTCCCAGAAGCCAGCTCACTATCCTGCTCCTCGGCCAGGTTCAGCCTCTGGGGGTGCGCACAGGGCAAGTGCACACCCTCTCCATCCTCAGTCCCTTTGACCTGGCCCGGTCACAAACGACACATCCAGCAGAAGGAATGGAGGCTCCCATGGCCAGGACACGGGGTTGGTGTGGCTGCAGCAACTTCCTGGGCCGCATTCTCCCCTACTCCTGTGCAGCTCCCTGAAGACCCCGGTGGGACCCACAGTGTTAGAACAGCACGTGAGGTGTCTTGGCTGCTGCCCATCAGTAAATGTGTGATACGGGTATGCACTGATAAGATACAGAATGTGTTTTAAGACATATACCAGAAAGAGAGGTTTGAAAAGAGGATACTTGAACTCTTAGTTCTTAATTGTTTAGTATTAACTTTTTTTTTCCCCCTGAGGAAGATTCACCCTGAGCTAACATCTGTTGCAAATCTTCCTCTTTTTTTTTTTTTGCCTGAGGAAGATTGTTTCTGAGCTAACATCTGTACCAGTCTTTCTCTGTTTTGTATGTGGGTCACCACGTGGCCGATGAATGGTGCAGGTCTGCACCCAGGATCCGAACCCACAAACCTGGGCCGCCAAAGCAGAGGACACCAAACCCAACCACTATGTGACGGGGCCAGCCCCAGTATTAACTTATTTTTTAACCTGTATGTTAATATAAAATTTTAATATTTCTACAATTTTTCATGTTTACCATTGCCATATTTCTTTGCAAAGGGTCCGCCTGGGGTATATGCATGACCCTGGAAGCCACTGCTCTAGGAACTTTGTCATTTGTTCCCTTTTCTCACCCCTAACCAAGAAGAGGTTCATAAATTCCAGGTATGATGTTTCAAAAATCCCCCCATCTCAAACCTAAATAGCCACTTTGTACAGAACATACGTACCATAAACATCTGGCTCACAAAGCAAGCCAGCACCCAGCTCTCCCCAACCCATCACCCCAACTGTTGTCAGAAGCATGTTCCTTACTCAGAGCCCACCTGCTGGTCGTTGATGTGCTCTCCCTTGATTCATGGGATCCAACGAGTGGTGTGACTCAACAGCTTAAGTAACGACGTGTCAAGGGGTCAGAGCCTCTGGAAGATTAGGGGTTAGCGAGAAGCATGATCGACTGATTCGGTTGCAGTTTTCCTATAGTCCAGTTCTGTGTGTAAATGTGTGTGTTTGTGCGTTTTATACACATACTAATATAGAATTACAAGTGATTTTAACTTTTTTTTTGCTTGTCTGCTTTTCAACAATGATTGTATACATATATATATATGTAAAGAAAAAGAATATATATTTACATGCATATATATAAAATGACCCAAGCTTCCTCTGCCATCTTTTGGGGCTCACTTTGGGATGGGGGGTGGCTAATCTCCCCTATTTTGTGTTTATTCTGACTAGATGCACTCTCTGTGGGTGACTTTCTCATCGTGTTCTTGCCAGGTGAAGGAGCTTTCTCTATTTCTGCCTTTCGGAGCCTTGACTTAGGTTACAAAACCCATACGAAGCGGAGAGGATTGAAGTAATCGTGCACTCTTGGCCCAGAAAGAAGGCCATGCCTTGCTGGAAGGCGGTGCTGCATAGTTAGTTATGAGAATGGAGCCATCCTGACTTCAGGCTCTGTCTGCATTTTTAAAGGAACATTCAAAACTTAAGAACCTTTTGTGCTACCATTTCTGTATTCCTTTGCAAAACATTTATACAATGTTAGAATCCAAAACATGGTTTCCAAGCTTTGGGTGGAAAACCCTTGTGGTGACAACTCTGGAGGCCGAGCCTGTGGGTGTGGAGCAGCGTAGCAGGACGTGCTGGCATTCCGGATGAATCCAGTCATCCTACACAGGGCACTCACGCTTGAGCTGAGCTCACCCATCTCCAGCTGGCTATTGAACCTGTAGCCAAATCATATTTGTAGTAAAAGAAAAGGAATCCAACCCAGTTAACCACATGTCAAAAGCTAAATAAAACCAAGGTCACGTAGGGGACATTTCTGCACAGCTTAGTAAGATTTGAAGTTTCTTAATCTCCTGGAGTAAACAGAAATTACTTGGGGTAGTTTCAGGTGTTTTTGCTAAACTCTTTGGCTGTCAACTGTGAACCTTCTGAATACTGGGACTTTTGCCTGCAGCAAAACAAAGCTAAGACAAGTGGTTTCCTTCAAAGGACCCCCAGCAGCCGAGCAGAGCAGCAGAGCTGGTGGGGGCGGGCCGGCAGCTCGCGGGATGGAGTCCGCTGTCTGCCCAGCAAGACTGGCCACAAGCAGAACTGTCCACCTCCTCGAGCTGCCCCTGTCGCACTTTCCTCCCAGGCTGGCCTTGCGTTTGCCTATTGCTCCCGGGTCTCCCCACCTCTGGTCGAGGCCTTTCAGAGGTGTGCACACCTGTGTACTACCTGGAACTCTGTTCTGACGTTTTTAAACTGACACATGCAGCCATTACAAAAATGCGTAGAAAAGCATATAATAACATGGAAGTATGCTCACCTTCCTAAGTATAGAAAGCAGATTACAAAACAATATGCCTCTTTTTGTAAGAAAAAAAGAAATTTAATAAGAAAACAAGTGTGTCTGTCTCTCCATAGAAAGGAAGACTGAAAGGATATCCATCATGTGTTAACAGTTATTACCTCCTGGTGGCACAATTACAGGTGACTCGGGGGCCGGCCCCATGGCCAAGTGGTTAAGTTCACATGCTCCACTTCGGCGGCCCAGGGTTTCACAGGTTTGGATCCTAGGTGCGGACCTGGCACCACTTGTCAAACCGTGCTGAGGTGGTGTCCCACATGCCACAACCAGAGGGACCTACAGGTAGAGTATGCAACCGTGTACTGGAGGGCTTCGGGGAGAAGAAAAGAAAAAGAAAGGTTGGCGACAGATGTTAGCTAAAGTGCCAATCTAAACAAAAAAAGAATTACAGGTGATTCTTACGTGTTTTGGCTTGTCTGCTTTTCAACAATGAACGTGTAATGCTGTGGCCCTGTATTTCATCCCCTCAGCTTTGGTGACAGTGTGGGCGAGCTCAGTATGATTTAAGATGTTAAAAATGGCAATAGCTTTACATGGGCCTTACATTTTTAATACTTGGGGTCTCATAGGGGCCAGGAGCTTTGCATTGGCTCTGGGATCTCACCTGGTAGAAGCGGCCAGAAGCCATGGTCTCCGGGAGGACTCTGGAAGGGGTCCCCTCAGCCTGCAGGACGGGGAGGGTCCTTGGCTGGAGTCTCCGTGTTCATCCAGCGTGACCCTGCTTCTTTCCTGTTTCAGAGAAGCACCCGTGTCCATAACCTCTTAAAGCCGAAACTGCTGGGCTTGCCCACAGTCACAATTTGATGATGAGCCAAAAACAAAAACAAAGAGCAAGTGCTTTTCGGCGACTCGCCTGCTGTTTGCTACAGCCTCTTTTCCTCTCTCGCTCTTGTCTGAAGTCACCTCAGGAGACGGGGGCCTCCACCGTGTCCTGTGCCCAGTAACACGGGAAGAGGTGTGCTTCCCGCTTCCCCCTCCTCCTCAGGGTCGCTTTGTTCCACTCCCTGAAGCCAGCCTCGTCCGCATTCACGGTGCCCACTGTGTCCCCATCCTGCGAGTTGTTCTGTTGACCCATCTTTTTCCTTTTTGTTTTCCAGTCCGCCCAAACCGACCGTGTTCATCTCTGGTGTTATCGCCCGGGTAAGAGCCATGTCATCACAACGTGGCCTCAGCGTGCACTCTCTTGCTTCCTTCTGTCTTTGTTAATCCCATTCATCCAGTCCGGGCTCTGGTGGCTGAGTTGTCTCATGTCCATGGAGTGTGTGTCTTCCTTAGGCGTGTATGAAACCTTGTCAACAGGGGGCGCATGCGTGAGCTGGAACGCCTCCTCTCCTCCTGCCTCACCCACCCCCTTCTCCTATATTCAGCCAGGGGTCGGCCAGCCACCCACCGGCCAAGTGTTTCTCGGTGACCTGTGAGTGGAGAATGTTTTTACACTTTTAAATGGTTGAAAAAATCAAAATAAGAATTATATATCATGACGTGAAAATTATATGAAAGTCAGATTTCGGTGTCCATAGATGAAGTTTTCGTGGCATGTGGCCACGCCCATTCATGTGTGTATCATCTGTGGCCACTTTCACGTGATAGTGGCGGAGCTGAACAGTTGAGGCAGAGAGTAGAACCCACAAAGCTTAAAATATTTACTATCTGGCCCATTACAGAAAATGTGCGCTGACCCCTAAAGTCAGGTCACACCCTTTATGTTTCAGCAGCCCCCTCTTCTGGGGAGACCCAATAGTTCATTTTAACCACAGACCTCCCACCAGCAAACTCCCCTTTTGGGGATGACACACGGATACCAGCCATACTTCTGTGGCTCACAGTACATTTGAGCCCTTAGCATGCGACGTGTAAAGGAAATGCCATTGTTGGGGACAGCTCACCACAGCCATCCAGAGACCCTCAGACAGACAGGTGGCACATCTACTACATGTAAGGAAATGAAATGCCCACACAGGTCCCAGGCCGCCCAACGCCGGTTGGCTCAGCATGAGCCTGCCGCGTCTCCAGCCTGCCAGTGGAGGCTGGTCCCTAGCCCCCGCCACATGTGCGGTGTCAGCACGAGAAGGCAGTCCCTCCCTGGAAAACAGCCAGGTGGCTTCTCTGAGACTCTGGGTTGACTCCGGCTCTGTCTCACGGCTGTTGGCCCTGCCCTATGCCTTTCCTTCCCGACTGGGGTCCCGGGCCCAGCTCACCACTGTGGTGGCAAATCTGAATTTAAGACCCTGCATTTGATCCTGTGTTGCCCCCAGCTCAAAAGATCACAAGAAAACTTCTAGCCTAAGAAAGCCACCAACACAGTTAGTGCCCAGGGAATCTTATGGTGACCTGATCTCATGGTCACCTGAAGGCAGAGACAGTGAGCATTCTTCCCTTCCGGGTGGTACGTGGGCCTCAGTGCCTGCTTCTGCTCCCCAGAGAGCTCCAGGACCCCTCCAGGCCCAGGAGACAGGCTTCCACCGGCCGAGAGACTCCCCATCCCACCCTTACCCTGCAAGGAAGCTGGCGGACGCTGGGTTGGGGCCTTGCTCGTGCACTAGCCCAGCTGTCCCCTGTGCTGAGCCAGTGCCTTCTGTGTCTCCTGACAGGGCGACAAAGACTTCCCCCCGGCGGCCGCCCAGGTGGCTCACCAGAAGCCCCACGCCTCCATAGACAAGCACACTTCGCCAAGAACCCAGCACATCCAGCAGCCTCGCAAGTGACCGGCGAGGACACAGCACCCTCACCAGCCGCGCCTCGGTGCCCCGACCTTTGGTGTTTCCCCGGCAAGAGAACTGGCATTGTCTTCAAAATCCTGCTCCACTGGGAAATCTAAGACAAAGCAAAGCGCCCCTTCCTTTGCCTTAAATTTCCATATCTAAAACTAGAAACAGATCAGACCCCAAACTTTGTTTTGTGGGAGTCCTGGCTGGTGCCTTATGAGGATCATTGTGCCCCAAAAGTGTCATTAGCAGAACGGGCCACACCCTGAGTAAAATGAACTTGTTCAGAATTTAGCTTTAGTTCCATTTCAGCCATGGCCCAAGTCCCTCCCCGTGGCCTTAAAAGCCAGAGGGCACAGACATGGGAGGATAAGAGGAAGGTCAGAAAGGCGCCATGGACTCATGCTTCTTAGTAACAGGACAAGTCTTAGCACCTAGGGGAGGGTAAGAAGGGCAGGTGCGTATTACAGGGCAGGTGTCAGAGGTGGAGCAGGGGAGACTCGAAACAAACAGCTACGCTGAGCCTGCCTCCGTCCCTCTGGGATGAGGGCTCACTGCCCAGGGCGACCCCAGCGCTCCCAGGAAAGCCAAGGAAAAGCGCGCATCTTTGAAATGGCCCTTTTGTTCCAGGAGTCGTTGTGCTGAAAAATTAGAATGTAGGTAGTTTGCCCAAAGTGGGTACTTCTGGAATGGGTCCCACGTCCCACCCTGCCTAACCATCCACACAGGCTCCACTTGGAAAACCAAGGCCATCCTACATTTTTTCAGTAATCGCCTCTAGAGCTGCCTTTGAGTTCTGGAAGTGATCACTGACCAGGCAGAGGAATTAGACGTATAGCCAATTCTGGAACAGCAGAGTGAAAGCATTGAATCCCGGAGAGACCAGATGAAAACCTGCCCTTTATTTCCCTAGGGAACAGTAGAAACACCACATTCCATTTGAGCTAGAAAAGCCTGTTTGTCAATCAGTCAGACTGTCCAGATTCCTCTGCCCGAGAGCCATTTGCCTGGGCCCGTGTCCTCTCAGGCACGTCATATCATTCTCCCCTTTCTGCACGCACTTCCGGCCCAGAGCCGCCCTGGGCTGCTTGCTGGCTCCCAGCTCTATAGTGCCTGCTTTCCTGAAGAGCCGGAGGGCTCGTGGACTCAGATGCTAACTTCTTCCGGAGCAGATGCTTTTGGAAAAGATGGGCCCCAGCTGTCTGCTTACCAGCAGCGGCCTTTGCTGCCGGTCAGCAGTGGTGCCAGGAGCAGCCTGCCCCCCACCAGCCTTTTGATGCCGTTATCAAATCCACGTCTGCCCAATGGTAAGAGTGGTACAGACCTAGTCAGACCCACCTCTGGCTCTTCCCTAAGGGAGAAGCGCACACTGCTTCGAGTTCTAGGGCAACGTTTGGTTTCCCATCTCACCGACTCGCGGAAGCCAGGTCTAACGCTCAAGGTGCCGTGTTGTCACATCTGGTATTTCTTAATTGCTGAGATGGTGGTGTAAACTGACGCTGCTTTTAGCAATGCAGACTGGGTGGGCCGCGCTGCCGTGGGCCCACCGAGCAAGCAGACTCCTCCTGGAGCCGGCCCCTGAGGAGAGACGTGCAGAGCAGGCAGCGCTAAGGCTGACCTGTGCAGACCGTTGTGCCCTTCACTGCAGAAATTCAGACGCATCCTTGATACTTCCCAGCTCTGGGCCAGGAGCACCATGCTGTTCCCCAGAGTCACTGTTCATGTGCTGTGAGCTACGTCTGGCGTGTGTCTGTGGGCTCGAGATCGTTGGAAGCAAAATGTTTTCCTGAATGAGTTTATCGATTGTCAACTTCAAGAGTAATAACGATTATAATAAAGCTCCTGCCTTTCTTCTCATGGTTTGTTTTTTCTTTTCTTTCAGAGATTTTTCTTTTACATTTCACCAGGCTTGCCAGATGGTTTCTGTAGGAACAGGCATGCGCATACCTGATGGGTGTTTTCACAAATTGTTTCCCAGACACAAAGTCAAACTACTGGACCCCGGGCCTCTCAAGTCTAATCATCTACTTTAAAATGTCATACAATGGAAAGTCTTGAGACAGTTGATTAAAGCGTCCTGCTTGGGCCTGGCAGCTGGCCCGGTGCTAGGCAGGCCCTTTGGGGACAGACTTAAGAAGGAATTAGTAGTAGGAGGCCCAGGGGTGGCTGTGAGTGGCTTTTGCTGAACAAGACATATTCACCTTTATCCAAAGGTCTCCTGTAACGCTTATGAGAAAATAATCACAACTATTAAACCTCGAGACCCAGGGCCTCACTGGTCCAGGGCGGACTGGGCTGCAGCCCACGGCCCTGAACCTGGGTGTGGCAGTCATGGCCAGTCTGCACCTGCAGCCCTGGCCTGTCCTCAGCCCTTAGCGTCTCCTCTGGGCGCTGCTGTTTGTATTCATGCCTTTGTCTCCCTGACTAACTTGAGGATCGAATGAGGGTCTTACTCATTTAGTATCACAGGGTGGACAGTCGTTCTTAGAAGTAAATGTTGGAGGACAGAAATGCCAAACACACAACAAACAGGTAACGGAATTGCCCCCAAGGGCTTTCCGAATTATTAGGATCATTGTCACCTACGTTCGTTTCCTTTTACTGCTGTAACAAAGTCCTGCAGGCTGGCTGGCTTTGCACAGTGGGACTGTGTTACTCCAGGGTTCTGGAGTCTGGAGGGTCGCAGTCCAGGTGCGGGCAGGGCCCCGCTCCCTCAGGAGGCTCCAGGGGGATCTACTCACTGCCTCTGCCAGCGCCGGGTGCTGCTGGCCGTGCTCGGGGTTCTCCAGCTTGTTGCAGCATAAGTCCAGTCTCTGCCACTGTGTCACAGGGACATCTTCCCTGTGTGTGTGTCTGTGTCCAAACTTCCCTTCTAAGGACACCAGTCATCAGATTAAGGCTCATCCTAATCCAGTATGATCTCCTCTTAACGAATTAGATCTGCAAAGACCCTATTTCCAAATAAGGTCACATTCGCGGGTACTGGGGAGTAGGACTTGAGCATATCTTTTAGGGGACACTGTTCAACCCAGGACATCAACCATATGCTGAAAAGGCAGAAGCCTTATGCCCAGCTCACACCAGGTGAATAACTCTTCATCTGATAAATTGCTTTTCTGAATAAACTTTGCCGTGAGAACGCTTCACCCGCCGCAGATTTCCTAACAGCGTTGCTGGCTGCAGAGCCACGAGAGACTGGCTGCAGGAAGCAGGGGAGGAGAGCAGAGGTGCAAAGGGGCGGGCACCTTGGGGCTGCAAGCTGTCTGCCCCCTGGGTCCAGTAGCTTCTGAGACTCAGCTCTCAACTGCACGTGTCCTGAGTTCAAAATCAGTGTTTGTAGATCCCCTTTCTTGTTTTCTGTAAGGGAGTATTCCATCAGCGGGAGTTGTCCCAGTTTACAGATGGGAAGACTGAAGCTCAGTGCCCCGTGTCACAGGTAGCGTGACATTTGTCCAAACAAGATATGCAAATGGCCAATAAGCTATGAAAAGATGCTCGACATTATTAGTCACCAGAGAAATGCAAATCAAAACCACAGCGTGATACCACATCACACCCAATGAGATGGCCAGAATCAAAAAGTCAAATAAGAACAAGTGTTGGGTAGGATGTGGAGAACTCAGAACCTTCGTGCGGCACTATTGAGAATATAAAATAGTGCAGCCACTTGGGAAAACAGGCAGGTCCTCAAACAATTAAACACAGAGTCACCACCTGTCCCAGCAATTCTATTCCTAGGTATATATCCAAGAGAAATGAAAACGGGCATCTACACAAATACTTGTACACAAATGTCCATCGCAGCATTATTTATAATAGCCAAAAGTTGGAAACAACCCAAATGTCCACCAACTGAGAATGGATAAACAAAATGTGGTATATTGCTACCATGGAGTATTGTTCAGCCAGGAAAGGAATGAAGCACTGACACGAGGTACAACATGGCTGAACCTTGAAAACATTATGCTCAGTGAAAGAAGGCAGCCACAAAAGATCACGTACTCTGATTCCATGCCTATGAAATGTCCAGAATAGGGAAATAGAGAGACAGTGGCTGCTTAGGGCTGGTGGGGGCAAGGCGGATAGGGGGTTGATTGCTAAAGGGAACAGGGTTTCCTGGTGAGATGAAGAAAATGTGCTAAAATCAACTGGGGGATGCTTGCACGTAACTGTGAATATGCTGAAAACCGTGGAATTTTACATTTTAAATGGGTGAGTTGTGTGGTGCGAGAATTGTATGTCAATAAAGTTTTTTTTTTAAGACAGTATTAGCAAGTGGCAGAGCAGAGGCTTGTATCCAGATCATTCTGACTCCAGAGGCATCGTCTCCACAGCGTCTGGCCTTGCTCTGTCCGCTGTGGTCGTGGGACTAGAGAACAGAAACCCCACGCAGGAAAAGTTGCCACCAAGATCCGATCAAGAACATGGTTTGGATGCAAAGGGCAAGAGAGTCGAGGTGATGCTGCGATTGCAAGCCTGGATGCCCAGCATGATGGGGAAGGTGCCAACGAAAAGAAGCATGGACGGAGGGAGAGTTAGCGTGGGAGGCAAGAGACCATCGGGACCAAGACTGATGTCCCATGTGGTCTCCAAGAAAAGCTGCTGAGCAGGTCTTTGATAAGGTGAGACCAGTGTGGAGAGGTGCCAGGGCGGAGGGGCAAGCTGGATCCACCTGCTGGGGGTGACAATGACAGCTGGGGCTCAGTAAGGGAGAGAGTGTGGGGACCAGGCCGTTGGGGGATACACTGAAGATGGGAGCACAGAGGTGCCAGGCAGAGGAAGAGAAGCAAGCCAGAGGGCACATGGTCATGGATTCTGGAGAGTTCTGCAGACGGGACACAGAGGCCGAGGATCAAGGAGCTACATCAGGAGACAACAGGGTTCCATCTCCCTTGGTGACCCAAGACCAGGGATGTGTGATAAGTGGAAAGACAGAAGCCAGATTTCACAGGAATCGGAACGGAGAAGCTTGGAATAAACCCTAGCTAGAAAGAGAAAGTAGGTTTGAAGAAGAAAGAGGTTTTTTCAGCATGAGCTAAACAGAGACTTGAACATGCTGTGGAGAAAAGCCCAAAGTGACTGAGTACCTAGGAAAAGAAAGACATGTTAACTGATGGCAAAGGTGCTGGAGTGCAGGAATGGTGGCATCAGGGGCCAGAGCAGGGAGCTCACCCTCAGGAAAGAGATGGGAGGGAAGGAACAGAAGTAGATATGGACCCAGGATGGTCACGTTGGGGTTGGGAGGACAGCTGTGGCCCTCACTGGAGGTGCACGTCCTCATCTTTCAGTAAAACGTGGCAAAGGGGTTGTCTGCAAAATAGGGCAATGACAAGCTGGTGCTGTTTGATACACGGGGCCAATTAAAGGTGATTAAAATGGTTGCTGAGCCACAGCAGAAAGAATGAGTTGCGATATGGGGGAGAGAAAGTAGCTGGGTCTGTAGTGGAATTGATCCATCCTGTCGTGGGGCTTCCTCCAGCCACCGTCAGGAGGAACTGGAGAAAGCAGAGGCTGCCCAGCGCTCAAGCTACATGGGCAGCGTGGCCCAGTGCAAGGACAAGGACAGGATCCAGGGTGCTTCCTACACACGGAGCTAGCCAAGCAGGGGGTCCAACCAGGGAATAGTGCTGGTCAGTTAACACCGAGTGTGTCGTGTGCCAGATCTTTGTTACTGTGCAAAGTGCTCTCCGTGCACCATCTACCAGAATCCTCCCAAAGACCCCGGGAGGTGGACCACTGTGTCATCACCCTTATTTACAAGGCAGGGAACGGAGGCTTGGAAGAGCTGGGACTTGAATTCAGGCGGTTTTACTGCAGAGCTGTAAATTCAGTTACCACACAAACCCAACCAATTACCAAAGCGCACTTGCCTGCTAGCCCAGAAGAGTGGATGGCGTGGAGGGGGCACCTTGGGGGTCCTTGGGAGGCAAGAGGGACTGGAGTCAGAGAAATTCAGGATGCCAGTCAGCGGGATAGCAAAGATCCAAGTGAGGAAAGTCCAGGAACGAGAAGGCCTGGAAGGGTCGGTTTGGATGCTGAAACCCCAAGGATTATGACTTGGATGCTGAAATCCCGGGGGAAGCAGGGAATTCTGTGGGTTGATAGGTGACGGCAATTTAAATAGGGAAAGGGTGCATTTAAGCTGAAGGCATGTGATGAGGGCACAGGGAAAGAAGGTCTGTGATGAGGGCAAATGCGAATCTCAAACCCCCGCAGGGACAAGAAGCTCTGCCAGCTGCCACCCTTTGAAAAGGAAGGGCTGATGGAGACCTGCCTGTCCTGTGCAGTAAGCTGTAAGGAAGGCGGGGTCTTGAGCAGACACTCCCAGACATGCCCAGGAACGGTCCAGGTGAGGGGAGTTGGAGGAAGGGCACGAGGCGATGGGCATTGCACTGGGCCAGCTCACACCTGTGGGTTCCAACCTCACCCCTGCTGGGGTCAGAAGCTCCTCAGTTAGCATCTCTGGACCTCAGTTCTCCACCCATCAAATCGGGCCATTATGTACACAAAGAGTTTTGTAAGGATGAAAAGAAATCATGTATATTGACTTCCTGGCTAATAGAGATACTAATATCAGTAGAGCAGGGCTTCCACCATGGGCTAGTGGCGCTGGCGGGGTGCAGAGGTTTTCAATTGACAAGGAGAGAAGATTCCAGAAAGGGATGTTGGATCAATGCCAATCAAGGCTGTGTTCAGGAAGAGCAGGGCAGTAGAGAAGAGGCCGGAGGCCAGGTTAGTGATCAGTGGAGCAGGGATGGGCACAACTGAGGATCCTGAGGACCCTCAGGGCCAAGTGTGACCCAGAAGTCGTCAAGGCTCATTTTTTCCTGCATCCTGTGCACCGAGGTCTCTGTTGGGGCTCATGTCACACCTGTGCAGAGCTCAGCCCCTTGAATGGTTTCCCCAGGAAATCCCCTCATAACTTTTACAAGTGCTATTGGATTGATTCAAGACTTGAGAGGTTATGGAGAGGGGCTCGTCGTCTTCCTATGACACCACCTCATCCGACTGCCACCCATGGAACCCAGAGCCCTGTGCTGTGTCACCACCAAGTAGGGAACCTTCCAGAACTTCCCTGATGGGACGGTGTTACAGTAGTGAACACTCAGTCCATGTGAATGTATCATCCTTATTGTGGTTGTCTTAGTTTGTGACGCTGGACTAGAGATGCCATGAGCTTCACCCAATTAAAGCCAATGCCAGGAGGAGGCTGAGGAACAGGTGCAAAGGAAAACAGGCCAAGATGAGCCTTTCGAGCACTACAATCTCAAATGCTGACTCTCCTGTGCACACAAGCACAGACCCAAACTGAAACAGTACTGCTCCCCATACTCAGTCCTGGCTCTTTCACAAGCTAGGTGTGGGCGCACTGAGCCAATGTGCGCACAAGGGAGCGAGGCTGCAGGGGGTGACAGGCCCACAGCTTCAACTAGATCTGGCCATGGAGACCGTGGAATGACCACCAGCAAGGTGGAGGGCACAGCCTGGCCAGATGGGCACCACACTCAAACACCCTGAGAAAGGGCAGGGCTGTGAGCAGGGCCTGGGAGGGAGAGGGGAAATATGGCCAGACCCAGCAGGTTTTTTAATTAATTAATTATTTTTAAAACATCTGCCTCCTGCCTCGCCGGCCTGTAGTGTTCTGCCATTCTGCAGCTTTTTCTGACTTCACAGCTGCCGTGCTCGTTAAATGCTTCTCTTTACAAACCCAAAGTAATTTTTTTTTTCCCCAAGACTCTACATCCTGTTGGCCTCTGCAATATCAAAACAAAAACAAAACGAAAACGAGGCATTGTGTAACCCTCCCAGGAGGCATCCACAGCCATGTGCTCCTGAAGAACAGAGGGAGGAGTGAGTGGGTGGTGGCGGTTAACCATGAAACTTTGAGTTCTTGAAATTTCCTCAGTAGTTGTAGTAGCTGGGGTTCTCCGGAGAAACAGAACCAATAGGATGTGGATGGATGGATGGATGGATAGATAGATAGGTTTGTTTTAAGGTATTGGCTCCTGTGATCATGGAGTCTGGCAAGTCCAAAATCTACAGGATGGGCCAGCAGGCTAGAGAGCCAGGGAACAGCCAATGTTGCAGTTCAAGTGTAAAGGCAGCCTGCTGGGGGAATTCCCTTCTGGCTCGGAGGAGGTAGTCTTTGTTCCATTAATACCAATAACTGATTGGATGAGGCCCACCCACATTATGGAGGGCACTCTGCTTCACTCAAAGCCCACTGATTCAAATATAAATCCCAACCAAAAACACCCTCAGAGAAACACCCAGAACAATGTTTGACCAGGTATCTGGGCACCGTGGCCCAGCCAAGTTGACATAAAATGAACCTACACACGAGTTCTTTGCAGCTCATTTTTCTTGAGGTCCTTGGAGCATCCAGGATCTGTTTTCACTTTGACCACATTGAAGCATCTGCCTGTCTTCACAACATTCTGTCTAACATTTAACTCGCTCTTCCCAACAGCCTTGCTAACATTCAATTAAGGGCATTCATGACAAGAGAAGATAATGTTTCCCCCCCCCCCCCCTTTAATCTTAAATATTATTATAAATCCAACTGTCGTGATTTCAAAAAAAAATCCAATTTGTCAACTGGAAAAGATCCAACATGATCTGATATAATAAACTGATATAATCTGGAGGATCTGGGACTCCACCCAGAAACCCTGAATGAGCTTTTTGATTACATTGCAGCATTGTCGTTCTGTGCTGCCGAGGGTCACCTAAAAGAGAGTTCAACGTTTTATAGCACAAGGGCTCAGTTTCTGCGCAAATTACCAGAAACCCACTTGTGTCATTCTTTAAATAGAGATGCACTGAGAACACGGAGTGTGCTTAGAGGACTAATAACGATCTTCATTATCTCTGTGGCGTGGTTTTCACTGGGGGGTGGTGTCACCCCCTAGAGAATGTCTGGAGACATCTTTGTTTGTCACATCTGGAGATGGGGGGATGCTAGTAGTAGCTTCTGGTAGGTAGAGACCAGGGATGCTGCTAACATCCTGCAAGGCACGGAACAGCATCCAGACCAAAATGTCGTCAGTGCCGAGGTTGGGAAACCCTAATAGTCCTGTTCTAGAAGTCCATGATTCATAATAATGCAACTAAACAATTAAAAGTAAATTGCCCTCATCCTGGAACCTTGAAAAAACTAATGTGTGTGTTTCAGTGACAAAGGCACGTTTGGTGGAAGCAACTAAAGAAGCTTGAGCTTGTGTGTGCTTTTCAGTCCCAGAAGCAGAAAAGAGCAAATTGCTATGATGCAGATTTGCTCCTGAAGGCAATGGAAAATTTTAGATAAAGCGAGCCTTTTCCTTCAGGGAGAGTGCCCAACAGTTCTACAGCAGCGTGGTTGTTTTCTCAGTCACCGATACAAAGAACAGCAAAGATAAATGTCCCTTGGTGACTTCCCCAGCACACTCACCTACGACAGACAGGACAAACACAGGGGCTTTTGGTTCAGCTACTAAAACATTCTCAAAAGAAGGTCTAGAAACTCCATTTTAAACGATTACAGGGTATTTTCCAAAATGGACCATGTGTGTCAGGCTGGTTAACCTCAGAGTTATCAGTACACGTGGCAGAGGAGTGACACGGAAGAGGAAAGTGAGCATCTCTCCGCAGAGTGAGCAGCTAGGCGTGCTGTGGAGGGAAGGAAACTTGTATAGGTAAAGACCTCCTTCAGGCCAGGCACTTCGCCTCGTCTTGATTCCCTGTCTCCTAGTCCAGTTCCCCCACCCACACCCCGGCAGCCCCTCCACAAATCCTTGTTGTTATCACAGAAGGAGGACTCAGGGTAGCTGTACACTCCTGAGGGACATAGCTATTTCTTACCCCTGGAGCTCACCCTTGACTCCGTACGACCCAGATTACAGACTTGGAATGCTGACATCCTTTGGACCCCTCAGATACTGAAGATGGTCCATGAGTTGGTTCTACTTTTAGCTGGAGCAGGCACAACTAGATTACATCACAAGGTATTTAAGAAACAAATTTCGGAGCACGAGATGGAACAAAAGTTTGCAAAAGTCGCGTGCTTTATCACAAAATTCTCTTCTTTCGGTGCCACCAGTGCCTCCGCCTCTGTAAATCAGTTGGCTAGAAACTTTCAGGTTTAGTCACTCCCAAAACCACTACTTGTCAGTTTGCCGTCGCTACAGGGGAAAGCCTGTGTGACTATGGAAGTCATTCGGTGTAAATGAGCCACACCTTCAGTTAGGTTAAGACTCATCCTACTTCCAGTCACCCAAATTCACAAACATCAGAGGTTGTATCCTACAAGGCTGTTAAGGTGTCCCCGAATCTTCTCAATGCATCTGCAAACTGGAAACAAGAGCCCCCTGGATGAGCATCCATCCTCACCTAATGGGACCAGTGTGAGAAACCCACATCCTACAAGTGCCACCTCTCAGACAAGTGGAAATGGGGCCTAAGAAGGTAGATTTTAGGAGTAGAAAGGATCTCTGAACAAAAACAACGATAACTAAAAAAAATAAAACCCACAAAAATAAAGCCTAAGAAATAGTGTTTGGGGTAACCATAACTCAGATTTCCATAAAGCATAATAAGGAAACCTCCTCAAATTATGTATAGTGTCACATCATAGATATTGAACAGCCCTAAGATGATGCTAAGCCCATCGTGTCAGTTAAAATAAGGCATGAAGTCAAATATTTATTGTTTGGGATTCGCAACTAAAGTTTTTTTCATGCCTTAATACTAATTTTTTCAACTTAGTAGGTCAAATTATTTAACCATCTTCATAGAAGCTCTTAGCATTTCAAAAGGATCCCCAAATAAAGTTATCCTAGGAAACAAAAACGAAAACAAGAGATTATTATTTTGCAGGCACAAAAATACTGCAATGCCTAAGAAAGAGAACAAGCATTAGTTTGATAAACAAGTATTTTCTTCAAGGACAATTAGAGAACCTGAACATAATCAGACAATGATAAATGGGCATTTATTAATTAGTACTTTGTTTAAACTATATAAACATTGAACCAGAGTTACACCATTTTTCATGAATCACAAAGGCATCTAAGTAGACAGATTTCCCATAGGAGGAGATTTTGGGCCTAAATCATCATCATCTTCATCATCGCCATTACCATCGTCATCATCATCATCACTATCATCATTATCATCATCATTGCTATCACCACCATTATCACTACCACCACCACCACCATCATCACCCTCGTCACCACCACTATCATCATGACCATTACTATCACCACCACCACCACCACCATCACCACCATCATCATCCTCCTCCTCACATTTATTGACCACTTACTATGTGCCAGGAGCACAGAGCAACTCTCCTTGTAGACTTTATTATTGCTATTACACAGATGAGGAAACTGAGGCTTAGTGTAGTAAAGTAACTTAATTCACATAGCTAATGGGTGACAAAGCTAAGATCAATCTGACACGAAGTTCTATGCTTTCCACTACCAATCTTTAAAGAGTAGAGCCCTCCACTGTCATTTCCACACTTGATTCACCTCCATCCATCTAATTCCCATTCCCACCCTCTGACAACCCACGACACATCTAATGTCCTTTGTGCCCCCACAGAAGAGCTCAGATGTTCCTCTGCCTACATGGTTCCTGTCAACCAGAAGAAGTCATTCCAGGTGGCAGTAGGGCCCCAAGAGGGGGAGGAACAGCTAGGTCCTCTGGTTGTCAAACATCTCAGCTGGAGCCTCAGAGATGTCTAGGCCCTGTTTGCAGGCAGGGTAACCCTAGGAGAAGTCTGAAACCCATTCCTCTGGAAGGTCTTCATTGGGCCAGATAATGAAAAGGAGGAAATCTTGAAAGACTAGATTTAACTTTCACTGCTAAGCTAAGCTCTAGACCTTGTCTCCTTCAGAACCAAACAACCCTCCTATGCACACTCTCCTGGCGCTGATCTCCAGTGGGACCTGAGCAGGGAACTGTAAGGGAAAGTCGGATGGGGAGAGCACGTCTAGATTGGCGAGGACCTCCAAAAACCACGTGGAGAAGAGAGGGCCTCCTTCCTCTTGTCCCCCCAGGAGATGAGTGGGGGCAGAAAATAGAAATGAGACTGAATTCTGCTTTGCTGCAGAAATATCCTTTGCTCCCCAGTGTCCATTCCCCTCTTCTTCTTTGGAATGGACCTCCATTATAAACGTGTGGGAAATTATCCCAGTTCCTCAAGTCCATTTTTCAACTGACAGATAAGTTTGGCCACATGGCTAAGTTCTGGGGAATAGGATACAAGTGGATGGTGTCTTAGAAGAAGCTGACTCATCCAGAAGATTTGCCCATTTTTGCCCCTTACCTCTTCCTCCTGCCTGGAAAATGGGTGTGATGGCTTATAGTCCAGCAGTCAGCTTGGATCATGAGTCAGCTGAGGAAATGGAAGTCCCTTCCAAGGATGACAGAGCAGAAGGATAGAAGGAGCCTGGATCCCTGATGATGGTGGTACCACCATGTCAACCCCAGCTTGCCTCTCTGGACTTCGCTTAGAGAAACACAAACCCTTAAGTATCTAAGCCATTATTTTTTGGTCATAGCAGAAAAGTTCAGAGCACAAACTTTGGAGCTGGACACGCTGCGTTATATCTCAGCACCTCCACTCACCAGCATGGAGAGCTTCAATAGGTCACCTGACCTATCTGTATCTCAGTTTCCCCATCTATAAAATGAGGATGATAATAGTCTCTACGTTGTTATGTGCCCAGAACATAGTCTGCATAGTAAGCTTTATAAGTGTAAGCTATGATGATGGTGATAGCAATGACAACAACAATGATCGTTGTTGAGTTTTCTCTTATGTGCAGCTGACCATAATCCTACTTGATACCTACACTCACAATGGCCAAGCAGGAATGGGTTTTCTCTGGAACAAAGGAGGAGACATTACTCCTCAATATGTTTCAGCAGCTGCTCCATAGAACCATGTGGTCAGAAAATTAGAGGCCACTTTCCAAGAAGGAGCACACCAGAGCAACAGTAAATGGCCTGTTCTGCCAACTACCAGGTTCAATTTTGCTAAGTCGGCATACAAGTTTTAGATAATTGAGGGAATCTTCAAGGCCGTGTGAGGGAAAGGAGAGAGGAGAGACCGTCCATAGACTATCAGGCAAGGATGAGGTCCCCAAGGGGAGCACAGATGCCTAATTGGGGAGAGTTGGTGAAGTTGTCCCGGTGATGCCTGATGTAACTGACCCACTTTCCACCTCCTCCGAGACCTTCAGTAAGAGCTGCATCACTGTGTTTGAAAGACAGGCTCCTGATTCTCTTTCTAGTCCTGCTATTTTCTCTGTGTCTGTTCTCATGGCATGACCTTGGGATATGATCAGCCTAGTGTCAATGATTCCTACATGGAAATCAGTGGGCATGGTGGAATCTGTTACTATTTCAGCCCTGAAGCCAGGTGTGTAGAAAAGAATTTGGCTTTGCCCAAAAAAGGTCTGCCATTGCCCTCATTCTGATAAGTAATCTATGTCATACCTGATAGGAGCGTCTTTGTGGATGGTGAGGGCTGGCTGCACTGGATCTTAGAGTGGGGCCAGCCAAACCCAATATCTTGGGGTGGGAGTTGGCCTACCAGAAAGACCAACTATAGAGGCTTTGGGTTACACAGTATCAGTCGCCTTGGAGGCTGAGTTCAACCCTGTGGGTGATCAATCACTCAATCAGTCAATCAAGAATGCCTATGTAATGAAGCCCCAGTAAAAACTCTGGACACTGAAGCTCAAGTGAGCACTCCTGGTTGGCAACACTCCATGAGTACTGTCCCACGTCAATGGCTAGAGGGTAATGCATCCTCAGGACAATGGAAGTGTCTTGTTTGGAACCCTCTGCTCCATGCGTCTCTTTCTTTGGCTGATTTTGATCTGTGTCCTTTCCTGGAATACATGAGTACAGTAGCTTTCAATGAGTTCTGTGAGTCATTTTAGAGAAGGATTGAACCTGAAGGTAGATATAGGAACCCCACAAACTCGCCATTGGTATCAGAAGTGAGGGCAGTCTTGGGAACTGTGCCCTCCTACCATGCAGTTCAGCTAACTCTGGGTACCAGGGGCACCCATAATCCTCTTGGGAGACAGGGATAAGGATCCAGGCATCAAATGGGCACATGGGCACCCTCCGTCCCATTTCTTTATGAAGCTGCCTCTGGCCAAAGCCATTCTCTCAGGGGAACAGATGCTCCCTGAGGGTCAGGAAGACATCACTCTCTGTGCTTAGTCTAGCCAGAGTCCCACATTAGAGCGCCTGTGCACTCTTCAGCTGGTCAGGGATGCAGGGGAACTGCAGGTCGTGGGCTGTGTCTGAGGGGTTCACAGTCTGCATTTCTCGCCCTGATTTCCTGAAGCAGCCTGTGTCCATACCTTCTTTAGGAGATCAGAATAATTTTTATCTGCTTAGGGAAAAGAGAAACTCAAAGTAATTAAATGCCTCGTTGGCTGTATTCTCGAATTTCTAGGCTCCACCTCCTGAGGTCTAACCCTGAGGATGCTGGCATGGGCCAGAGGTCAGGACCATTGGGGGATGACACTTTCAGTGTGACAGGGCTGAGAGTAAATGCTCCTTCTGCTTCTTGGGAGGCCTACCTTTCCTCTTTGCCTGCTTTTCTCCCAGTTCTAAGTGGCTGGATGGTCAGAGAGCAGGTTAGTGGCTACCATCCACCTCAGCGTGGTTCCCTCCTCTCAGAAAGCCTGAAGACAGGCCTCTCAGCCAGGCTCCACTCCAGATTCTGGGAAGAAAATGATGGCTTCTCCTGGAGGCTACCTTGCTTCCTTCTCACTGTGGGTGGAAAGATCTTGACCCAGACAGTCTGAGATGCTGCTCCTAGCACTGAGGACACCATAGCAGCTAAGCCAAGCCCAGATCATAGAGTGTACGAGAACATAATTGCAGTGGGGCCCTAGGGGCAAGGAGCTGTGGACACCTCTCTACCTGCTGGAAGACCTTGCATGGTCCAAAACAACTCCCCAGAGCCGGGGCGCACACAGGGCTGGCAGCTGAAGGGCTCTGGCCTGATTCTCCCGTGGGAAGACTTCCTAACGGAGGATATTAGAACTCGGAAGGCCTTGAAAACATGTCTCTCCTCATCCCCACTGCAGGCCATGTTGTGCTGATCTCTGTCCCCTGGAAAATCACTGGGGTTCTTGAAAGACATTCCCACTCAACCTGGAGCGCGTGGAGGCAGAGAAGAGATGGAGAAACCCTGAGGACTGTCACTCAATGCCATGAGCACGGAGTCTATGCTCAGAGTGGCCCCCAGCATCTCTCTGTCCAGGACTGGCTCCAGGCAGAGAATGCAGCAATCATTCAGAGATTCATTCTTCAAGGAAACGACTAGCACTGCCAGGATCACAAAGAAAACCTGTGGCAAAGCCAGGACTAGACCCCGTCTGCCTGTCTCCAAAGACCTTTCCCCACACAGCTTAGAATATGCGGATTGTTGTTTGGTTTAATTAAGCAAGTCAAGCTCTTCTCCCCCGTATGCTTTTCTGGGACAAGAGCCAGGCTGAGGCTAATAAAGCAGGGTGTTTTCCTCGTTGTTGTTTCCGCCAAGCTGATTTAACTGGTTTCCATTGTCATTTAATGTCCTCCTAGTCAAACAGCAGCGCCCTCATCAGCGTGGCCTCATCGGCAAGGTCCCGAGAGGCATTCTATAGCTGGACAGCCACCATCACACCCTTAGCCGGTGGGAGCAGCTGAAGCGAGGAGGTTGATGGCTGCCCCAGGCAGGCGTGCTTTGGACCGCTCCAGCTCTTGCTCATCTCCAGGAACAGAGCTCAGCCCCTAGGAGTGACCTCCAGGGACAGGCAGAGGGCAGCTCAGGAGGCAGCACAACCCAAACGGGAACGATTGCCACAGTCCCCCAGAGGACCTGTGGATGGAGGCTCAGGCCGGCCCTCCAGACTGCCCCAGCCCTGGAATGGAGGATGAAGTGAGGCCTCTCTCCTTGCTCCTTCCTCGGTAGGGTGTAGGGGCTTCGTGTGGGGGACACCAAGTGTGTTCAGTGCAGGTACCAACTGTGATCATTCTTTCAGTCTCAGGTTGAAAAGGCCGGGCAGGCCCTGGATGTGGCCCGGCAGCTCTCAGGGAGGCGAGTGGGTGGGTGTGGAGATGGGGCGGGGAAGGGGCAGTGAGCTGCACTGGCTTACCTGGGAGTCTGACGTAAACTCCAAAAGCAGATGTCCCTGTGGCTATCCCAGCCTTTTGTAGTGTAGTGGTCCGTTATTTCATCTGGAGCACGGCAGAGGAAGGAAGAAATCAGCTTTGTAGTGGCTGCCAACTCTGTGTCAACCTTGTTAAAGATCTCGGCACAATTTCTATGTCATTTAATTAAATCTTGATGAAAACCCTACAAACCAGGAAAACCCCCACTTTAACAATGAGGACACTGAAGCCTGGGGACTTGCCCAGGGCCCTGCAGAGGGTCCATGCTCTGCTGGAGCCACCATGCTGCCTCCTCGAGGATGCAGCTGGACTCTGCTCTGGCCTGTCCTTGGCCAGAAGGGCCTCAGGCCCCAGTCAGAAAGCCAGCATCCAGCTCACCTCGCTCTCAGTCCACAGATACTAGTGGAGCAACAGCTATGGGCAAAGCCCTGTTCTCGATGCTGGGAGACGGCAGTGAACACAGACACGGCCACTGCACCTGTGAAGTTTCCACTAGGAGGGAGATGATGCCGGGCAGGACAAAATGCAAATCCACGAAGGAAGGAAGACAGGGTGATGTGGTGCAGAAAGCCTGGGAGCAGAACTTCCACTGGGTGGCCAGGCAAGGACCTGAAGGTGGCACGCTGAGAGCTGAGCAGGGAGAAGACCTGGGAAGAGCCGAGTGGTGCAGGCAGAAGGGCAGCAGATCCCGAGGCCCTGGGTGAGCGTGAGCTCTCTCATCTTGGCATGTCATGGACACATGGAAGGGGAGACAGGGACTAGACCACATGGGCCTTGAAGACGGGGGTAGGGAGTCCAGATTTTTTTTTCTAGGTGCAAAAGGAAACTATTGGAAAGTTTTGAGAGAAGAGTATCAGGATCTGAGTCACACTTTTTAAAAACCACTCTGCCTGTCTGAGGAAGAATGGATTACAGGTGGACAGAACTGGAACGAGACAATACCTTCGCTGTCAGGCGAGGTAGGCGGGTGGCTCACACTAGGCTGGGAGCAGAGAGCAGGTGAAAGATTGGAGGAATATTTTGCAAATAAATATCATGTCAATCCTGAAATTAAAACGTGATGTTCTGTGCTACCCTGAGATCTGGTTAAACCAGGAGGGCCTTGAATGACCTAAACGACACGTTCCCTCCCAACTCTGCTCCCATGAATAAGGTCCCTTAGCCAAATGACGCTCTTCCTCCCAGGACCGGGCCCTGTGCCTGCACATCTCTGAGTAGTGGCTTCAGTTCCCTGCCAGCCCGTGCAATTATTCAAGCAAGCCCACCACGTTCTCCTACAGGAACCAGGGGTCACCCCACCCTCTTGATACTACAAAGCCTGCCTCCCACGGCCCCACTTGTTCACTCAGTTCTCCATGTGGCCCTGCATGGCCTGCAGCATCCTCCTATACTGGGCTGTGAGAATACGTGACTAATAAACCACTGTCCATCTAATTGTCCAGTGTCGAGTGTTGTATCTTCAGCCCTCCCCATAACCCAAGAGCAAGGATCCCTCCCTCCCAGTGAGGTAGATAAGAGGCCATCAAAACAATGACGTGATCAGATTTGCAGGAGATGGGCCAGTGGGAGTGAGAGACGCGAAAGGCAGGGTAATAAAGGCAAGGTTGGCTCAAGCACCTGGAGAGTTGAGGGGGCCATGCAGTGCGATGGGGAAGCTGAAGGAGAAACAGGCCGAGGAGGAAATCAGAAGTGGTCCTGGCCCATGCTAGGTCTGTGATGCCTACTCCACACCAGATGGAAATATCCACCACCTGGGTGATGGGAGCCTAGGCAGGAGTCAGCAAGCTTTTTCTGTAAAGGTCAGATAATAAATATTTTAGGCTTTGTGAGCCTACAGCCTCTATCATAACTACTCAACTGTGCCCTCGGGGAGTAAAAACCACCACAGATAATGTGTCAACCAGTGAGCACAGCTGTGCTCCACTATAACTGGATTTATAGAAACAGGCAGTGGCTGGATTTGAACTGGGGGCTATAGGCCCTGGTTGAGAGCAAAGTCACAGCTGAAGAACTAAATTCGTCATCAACAGCCTCTAGCTGGCATTTAAAGCCATGGGGCTGTTGAGATGGCCCAGGCAGGGGTACAGAGAAGAGGCCCCGCACAGAACTGGCTCCTAGCCTTCAGGGGTGCGGCAGGGGAGGAGGGCCTGGTAAGGATGGAGTGGCCATCAAGGTGGGAGGGAGCTGGAGAGTGAGTGGCCAGAAGGGAGCCTGGCGGTGGGGGGGGGGGGGGGAGTTTAGGGAGACACACACTCCCAGCATCTCTGATTCAGTAGTGTGGGGGTGGTGTTACAGGTTGAATTGTGTCCCCCAAAAAGATATGTTGAAGTCCTAATCTCAGGTACCTGTGAATGTGACCTCATGTGGAAATAGGGTCTTTGCAGATGTAATTAAAAGAAGGCCATGCTGGATTAAGGTGGGCACTAATCCAATGACCGACGGCCTTATAAAAAGAAGAAAATGTGGACACAGACACACACAGAGGGAAGACGGCCATGTGATGCTGAAGGCTGGCAGAAGCTGGAAGGGGCGGGAAGGGTCCTCCCCGGAGCCTTCAGAGGGAGCGTGGCCCTGCAGACACCAGGATTTCGACCTTCTGGCCTCCAGAACGGTGAGGGGAATACGTGTCTGCTGTTTGAAGCTGCTCAAGTTTGGGGTAATTTGTTGCAGCAGTCACAGGAAACTAACACAGGGAGGCCCGAGGACATGTATTTCTGACGACTTTCCACGTGGTGCTGATGCGACTGGTCCAGGAAACCCCGGCCAGGTGAGAACCGCTGGCTCCTGTACCTGCAGAGGTCAATCTGCTGGCTCAGGAAGGACACAAGAGCTGCCGCAGTATCGCAAGGGCCACCTGGCCTGAGTCCAGGACTAGAACGAGTGTGTAGTCAGAGAAACACAGGTGAGGGCTCAGGACAGGGTGAGATGCTCAGGCCCAGCACCTGCACAGCAGTGGGAGGGCGGGCAGGCGGGGGTCGCCTTTCCCACCCCCACCCTGTGACCTCTCACCCCACAGAGGGCGTGGTGCACTTCAACCGAAGGAGAACGAGTCGTGCTCTCGAGAGGCCCATTCCAAGGGGTTCGCTCAGGACGGACAGGCCATCTGCACCTTCCGGTGACCACTCAGGACCACCAGCAGATATATGCTAGTCCCCTCCCAGGGGGCAATTCAGGGACCAGGGGAGGGATGAAGGGGCAGTGGGAAGTTCGGGGCTGCCTCCAGGGCAGGTCCCCTCTGCCGGACACAGATGACCATATTTAGCACAGGTTGTAGGGTGGCTCCTTAGCCCAGGGAGTGAGGACAGTTTGCAACCTTCTTCACTTCTAGGGCGACAACTTTCCCACCACAATCCATGTCCCCAAACCGGAGAGGGGCCCCATGGTCCAGCTTTTCAACTAAGCTGTTGGCACTAATAACGCTTCTTTTTTCAGTAAGAGCTAATAAAGAGTTGAAGTCACATCCTTGCAGCTGACTTCTTGATTTCGTTTTTTAAATAACGCTTTTGAATATCAGGTGGATTTGAGTTTGATTTACATATTTTTAATTTTTTTAGCCGGGAAAACATAAGGGAGAGCAGTAATGAGCATGGGCAGGATACCCAGTCTTGAGGTGGGTGATTCGGGGTGGGCAGTGGTGGTGACCCCCTGCCGCCTGTGATCTGGGCTGCAGGGGCAGAGACCCCCTGGGATTGGGAGCTGCAGGCGAGCTGACAATTTGCCTAAGCAATTTGCACATCAAAGTCTGTTTTGTCAGCAGACCAGAGGTTTCCAGGACACCTGTCACATGCCCGGCTGGAAACCAGCCCAGCATCAAGGGAGACACCAGGAGTGAACTGCTGGGAGCCAGGAACCACGTGGAGCGCCTTACTGAGGGGCCAGGGCTGCATGCAGTCATCGGAAGGGCAACGTTCTTTTTTGTTTTTTTTTAAAGATTTTATTTTTTTCCTTTTTCTCCCCAAAATCCCCCAGTACATAGTTGTATATTTTTAGTCATGGGTCCTTCTAGCTGTGGCATGTGGGATGCCAACTCAGTGTGGCCTGATGAGCAGTGCCATGTCCACACCCAGCATCCGAACCGGCGAAACCCTGGGCTGCCGCAGCGGTGGAGCACATAAACTTAACCACTCGGCCACTGGGCTGGCCCCCAAGGGCGACATTCTTGACCACACAATTGCCTGTGAGGACAGACGCTGCTCCAGAGACCGGCAGACGGGGGAGCCCCCAGGGAACGCGCCGCCTTAGGCCTCTCCCACCACGTGCCCCCCAGCTCTGATGGCAGGCACCTGGAGCTCCTGCTGCTCCAAGCAGTTTCAGTCAGGAAAATAAAGGGGACTCTCTTATGTGTTAACTTCCTGTTTACTAATATTTCCACCCATCACATACACACGTCACTTGCTCTTTCACAAACAGCAAATACAAATGATCTCCACTAACAATCTTGACCTAGAACAAAGTTTTACTTAAAATTTGACTTCTGGGGCCAGCCCTGTGGCCTGGTGGTTAACTTTGGCATGCTCAGCTTGGTAACTGGGCTTCGGTTCCTGGGCACAAACCTATACCACTCGTCGGTGGCCATGCTGTGGCAGCCACCCACATACAAAATAGAGGAGGACTGGCACAGATGTCAGCTGAGGGCAAATCTTCCTCAAGCAAAAAAAAGATTAAAAAAAAATTGACTGCCTATTTAGGTCCTTCCTTAATAGTTATGATTTTTGGTGAGTAGAATTTAATGAGTAGAATTATGATTTTTAATGCATCAGACTTCAGATTTCCTAACTGCCTAGTAGAGCTTGCCAAATAAATAGGAGCTGTTTGATTTCAGTCCCATCAAAAAGCACCTAAATGATGAATTTTACGTGGAATTTTTTTTTGAGCTAAAAAGAAAAAACAAAGTACCTATAAATCATTAGAAGAAAATATAGAAGAAAAAAAATGCTGGTTTGGGGTAGGAAAGGCCTTCTTAAAGACTCTCAAAAAGGAAATATTAAAAAAAGCAAAGTCTGACAAGTTTAACTAAATCATAACTTAAAACTTTTATACAAGATACCTTAAAGATAAGTGATAAAATGAGAGAATAGACACAATATGTGTCAGAGAACTATGATCTGAAATTTATAGCAAAGTCCTACAAATCAGCAAAAATGGCGCCAAAAAGTAAAATAAAAAAACAAATGAGAAACCGATATAAATAAGAAATTTATGAAACAAAAAACAAAAGAGGTCAAAAGACACATGAAAAGTGCTCAACCTCACCAGCAACTGAAGAAAAGAAAATTAAAACAACATACAATTTTTTAACTATCAGATTGGCAAAAATTAGAAAGTGTGATGAACAGCAAGTGTGTCACTTACCTTTTTTGTCTCCTGCCCATGGGTGAGTACTCAGGAGCTTTTGGAAAGTGCACATGGCAGTGACTATTGAAATTAAAATGTGTCTTCCCTTCAACCTGGCAAATCCCACTTCTACATTCCTGTTTTAGAGAAACTTTCATTTCAGATCGGTAGGTTTAAGGCTGTGTTACTTGTCAGTGGTAAGAGCTGAAGACACTGCATTAGTCCACTAGGAGGAAATGGTTAACTGAACCATGGTGCACCTCAGCTGAGGAATACTACACAGCAATCAACAAGAGCGAAGGGATTGAAATACGCTCTCCTCAAAACCGCAAGGGAAAGAAATTGGACAAGACCTCATTTGTATAACACACAAGGGGAAGGAAACATTAAAAATATATTTCTAGAAGGATGTACAAGTAACTGGTCTGAGGGACTGCCCGAGGGGAGGGTAAGTCACTTGTCATCTGAGACCATTATATAGCATACGATTTCTCCTATGTTGGTGTGTTAGTTTTTTAGCTGTTAAAAGAAAATAAAATTAATTTTTAAACTCTTTAAAAAGCTTTCTAAGGATATGTTTTAAGTAAGGAAACTAAAAACATTTACATTGTACCATTTAGGCAAAAGAACACACATAAAAACAAAACTATATTTTTGTATCTAAGTAGATGGTAGCACAGCTGAAGGGTCCCTTCCTACCAGTGGGTCCTTCTGAGATGAGGCGAACTGCAGAGATTATTTTAATGTATGCAGAAGTGCTCATGAATATTCATAAAATTTAAAAATCTTCCCTTGAAAAATAAAGTGAAAGGGCACATTTCTTTCAATCAAAATAAGTAACATTAAAAATACTGGTGTATTTCATTGTATCATTTTCCAATTTATACACACAGATTTATTCAAACATCACACTATTGTACCATAAGAATGTTTATTTCATGAGTGATTTTTAATTATTTAGCCACAATTTCCCCACATTTTTACATTACCACACCTTTTTTTCTATACTTTTTAAACATTACAGAATTTGTCAGAACTTAAAAGGGAAAGACACATTGTTTCTGCTGAATAATTTATCATATTTAACTTAAAGATTAACCTTTTGCATATCAAGAATTGATGCTGCTGGGGGTCACCTTTATTTGGAGGTCCCAAAATAGCCCTGAGGTCTAAATAGGAAAATGTCTTTTATAAACTGTAACAAAACTCTCACCTCAAAATAAAACAGTATGAAATTTACACAATTATATCTGTATTCAACATTTTTACAATATCTAGAAACCTACCGGATTTTTAGAAATGACAATGAAAATAGCTTTACATTCAGAAAACAGAGCTTATACCAAGATGACATAATTTGAAACCTGGCTCCCTGTGCAGAAATCTGTGCAACTCTTAGATCACCATAAAGTCCCCACTGTTAACACACATCCTTGGACGCTCAATAAATGCCAGGCAGAATGATTTGAATGAAGAGAATTTCAATGAGATTAGCTTTTTCCGTTCATTTGAATGGGATATATGATTCAAATTCCTTAGGATGTCCCAAAGGCTCAAAGGGTTGCTGGTAACATTTCCAAGTTTACAGCATCTTTCATGGTTTTTATCAAGTTCTACATGACTGTGCAGTTCCAAACCAGCTTCTAGAGCTTCTGCTCAAAAACTAGTGTTAAAGTGCTTCAATATGACATCCCAAAACTTCATAAAGCGTCAGGTCAACACAGGCCACTGCTCTACCTGGGAAGGCCAGCTTCATTTTTCTCTCTCCTATATTTTTATTTAAAAACAATATAAAGGTGTCACATTTTGATGAAACGATTTCTCCCCAAAACCAAACTGTGTTTGCTTAGCTTAATTAGAGTATGTTCTACTTAGGCAGGTTCGGGAAAATCCCAGCACTTCCTCAGGGTAAGATCTTGATTCTATGGTTAACTCGGTGCCAAACTTCAGGAGATTCAGCCCCGACCCTGTGGCCAAGGTGGAGTCCCCAAGCAGAGAGTCCTCTCCAGGTTTGGGCCACTCCATGCCAAGGATGCACATCAAAGGCAGAGAGATGACACAGATCCAGCTGTAGGAGCTCGCTGAGGAGCTCCTATAGGAGCGCCTGGGCCAACACTACCATTCAGTAAGGTGACCTGGGTTATGACACGCTAGCTGAGTGACATGTCACACTGGACAGAGTACTCCCAGTGGGTCTTGGGCTGTCCAGTCCTCCAGAAAACACACCATCAAAGCAGGTCACACCTGACATTCCCTGGGAGCCACAGCAAAGCCACAGCTGCAGTCACCATTGTGAGCACAAAGCCTGGTCTCCTTTCAGTTCATTTGTGTGTGTGTGCATGCACATGTGTGTGTGCTGACTCACACCTTATCACACACTGTCCACGTTGGCCCAGCTTGCTGCTGAGGGCTGTCAGAGCACTGCAGGACCACAGCTTTCACATCAGTCTTTTTCCAGGCTGGGTCAGAGTGCAGAAATTATGTACGCAGAGCTGGCATTCAACTGAGTCCCTCAAAAATTAGTTAAATCCATCCAAGTAGTGGTGGGGTTTTTTTTTCTTTCAAAAAAACAACCTCCAGAGAAATTTATTTTGTTTTTTAGCTACTTATTTTAAATGTTAATGAAGAAACATGTGAATTCAAGGGCACAGAAATGAGTAGCTGACTCAAGAGTTATACAGACGTATGAAACAAGTTCCAAACGCATCGAGAGGTGTGAAATTACCAAGTCAGCAGTCAGCGTTTTAGGAAGAACCGTTTTGGTTGTAAGTTCTTTGCACTCCGCTGCAACGATTGGTTACCCAGTTTCAGTTGTCTTGAATGTGACTTTGTTGTTTCACAAGGATCGGTTGTGATCGATCTTCTGCCTTTTCTTCCCTAGAAGACCCTGGTCCTCCAGGCAGTTGCCCGGCTGAGGGGGGCGAGCCTGAGCCTGCAGCCATGGGCACCAAGGACCAGGCACACAGGAACAGGACCCTGAACACAGCCTTTGGTGCAGAATCCAAAGTTACCCACAATGGGACAAAAAGGGTCACAAGCGAATATGTGGGTAGCATGTTAGAATTTCCCCAAATACTGTAAAAAAGAAAAAGTGCTAGTACTTTACCATACAAAAGACTGATTGTGACTAGGAGCTTACGCTAGTTCATGAGAAATCATAACTCTACAGGGAATAACCGCACTGCATTAGAATGGAAAATGAGCAAGCATGAATCTCCAGGTGAAGCCAGGGGAAAGACTAACACCTGACTTGCATCAGGGCTATAACTCACTTGGCAGAGCAAACAGGTAAATTATGAAAAGATGGGCTCCTCTCTTAGTGTAGTGTGGACTAGGGAGAAAAATACAGTGCTCCTTCCAGAGGCTGCAAGAGACAAATCACACCCACTTCTCAGTCGTGGCTCATTATTTACCTCTCAGGGATGCTTTTCTTCATAATGACTTGGTACCCATGTTTCTTCCTTGGGGACAGCAGGCTTTGCATCTATCTCAGGACCAGGGTCTGGCCCACCTCAGAGAATTCAGTTTTACAGAAAACAGCCTCGTCTCCACTCAGAGGCTGGACTTCCAGAGACCTGGTCACCCACTGACAACAGAAGAAAGTGGGTGAGGCAGCCTGGAATGGCTCCTCTGCACCCACAAGTGCCATTTTCCAACTGACATGGTGAAATCTCTCTATCCTTCTCCGAAGAATGAGCCTCAAGTCTCAGGAGTGCCCAAAGTTGCGGTGACGAAGGTATTGCAATTTCCCATCTTCATATTCCTGAGGTATCTACTCCTGGCAGCAGCCTGTTGGGAGGAGCTTCAGAAAAAGTAAAGGTCCATAATGTCATGTGCTGCCTTTCTCTACTGTACCAAAGACATGAGAAGTGTATGGCCTCTGAACGCCAAGGTCATTCCAGACGGACTGCTCCCAGCTTCTCCCTCCCCCTTGTGGCAGTGAGCTTAGCACTGGGCTGGCCATGGAACACTCACATGAGCTAGCAGAAAAAACTGCATCAGTCTCACACCACACACCCCAGTATCAGACCAGGAGTAGCCGGTTCTAGAGGTAAAGGCCACAGATGGCCCATCTGTGTCATCACAGCCGCCACTACTTACATAGAAATTGAATTTTCTTTAAATACAAGAGTTCACATCCACAAGAGGCAACTGAGAGGCTGTGAAGTGACTTCACACCCACCCCAAAGCCATTTCAGCTGCCAGAGTCCCAGGTTTCCAATAACCAGGAAAGCTCAGCTGAGCGGGGATTCCCGGGCATCTCCCTGGAAAACAGCAGCACTGACATTGTCTTAGAAACATTTCTTCTGTCTAGTTTAATCGTAATTCACTCAAACACTAAAAAGTATTAAAATATACTTCAACTTTTCCTCTAACTATATTTATATATAAATCCCTGAGAAGGTACCTGTCAACTTGAAATTCACTATTTACAGTTAATAAACATCAGGGGTACTAGCAGACACCAGATCCTCCGGTTCTGAAGATCAGGGCAGTGCTGTCATCTGTCAGGAGAGCAAACTAGGTCTCCCTCCCTCCAAAAAGAAGGTGGGGGGGGGAGGGGGCTGTGCCAAAATTCTAAGCCACCTGCACAGAAGCTGGCGAAACCTGCCGTTCGTTCACACTTTGGCGCTTGGAGGTCATGACATGACAATCCAGCAGAGATGCCACATCGCCTCTCATGATGTCCTTGCTTTCCTGCTCTTTTTAGACCTCAGCATAGTCGTGGCAGAGAGGATCAAGGCATTTAGCCAAATCTAAGAAGAAAACAGACAAAGGAAGAAAAGGCAAGCGAGGAAGAAGAGAGGAGGTGAAGGGGATGGCAGGGAATGCATGTGGTGGCAAAGTTGAGGGCCACATGGAGAGCAGAAGGGGGTCACTGCCCATCAGTGCCCCTGCCCCCAAATGACACTGGAGGAGAGGAGCAGGGGGTGACCCCTCAGTGAGAAAACACAGCCAGCCATCCAAAGCAATAAAATACATAAACACAGAAAATGATCTCAAAGGATGCCCGATTGGACGGTCAGGGAGATGAGGGGTGTCTCTCTCCACCTCGGGCAGCAGCCTTCAGCTCATGCAAGGGGGCGTGGCCAACACCAACTCTTCCGCACAGGATGGCTCACAGCCCGCTAGCATCAGTGATGCTCCAGGTGGGCCCACACCTCTGTGCCACTCTGGTGCCTTCCTGGGATGGGGGAGGAACTCACTGAAGTCTGGCTTTCAAAGCTGCATTATCATCACAGCTATCTCCCATCAGTCCAGGTGCAGCTGACGGCTTATGTATTGAGGTTTCTGGAGAGTGAGTGTGAGTCCTGATTGCTCAATGCCTGATGGTGCCAGTGGGGGGAAAGAGGGAGAAGTGAGCGCCACCCCCACCCACATCATGAGACAGTGGGCCACCCATCACGACACAGCCAGGGAGCACGATACGACCTGAGAATCCAGGGTTATAATAAAGAGCTTCCAAATCAGTCTCTAATATTCTAAATCTATGGCTTCCAAGTAGGATAATATTTAAATAAAGTGCTGTCAGTAGTGCATATGTGACAGATACTCTGCAACCCAGATGGCCAGAGATTCGTTCGAATTTCTCAGTGCTCTGGAGACAAAAGAGTACCGACAGAAAACTCCCGCGGAGAGCTTGGGGCCCAGGGCAAATTCCATGCGTTCTTTGCCAAAGACCCACATGTTGGAAATTCCACAAAGTCCACATGAGGATGAACTGAACATCAGCGGCAGTCATCCAGGGAAAAAATAAAAGTAATTCCAGAGCAGGAAATCTTTGGAATTGAGCCTGGAGGAGGAAGCTGCCCAGCCCCCTTCAGGAGAATTTGCCTAAAACAAGTTTAATATTCAATTCTAATCCCTGTTCCTCTAAAAATTACCCCCCGCCCCATTTCGTAGTTTGCATAGTTCTGGGCTTCTTATTCTTTTTGCATCTTTTTTCCATTTTAAGTATTTATGAATTCAATTTATCTAAGAGCACATATGACTTAATTTTGTATTTCTAGTAATAATTGATTAGATTTGCCCCTATTTTATTAAATAATTTTTTCTCATATCTATTTTTGAACATGTTAAAGACACTGTATCCAGTTTATCTAAAATCCCTTGCTTAAAACGGGTTTAGTTCTAGCAATAAGTACATGCTTCTTTAGGCACCATGTCATACTTCGACAAGAGGTTTTTCTTCGTTATTATTATTGGATAAGAGAGATTAAGAAATAAGATGCAAGAAAATATGATCTCTCTGTCTTGATCATTTTCCTGTAAAAGTAAATGCCTCCATCGAATAGTAACGTTCGGCATCACTTCATCAAATTATTAAGATCATACAGTGCTCACGTGCACCCACGTTGAGAAGGAAAGGCAAAATCCAAAATAAACAGCAAAAAGGGGGAGAAGTCCACAAATTCTGTATGAAATCAGAGATATCACAAATAATTATTGCTAGAAACAGTATTTTAAACAAAGGGTCTTCAGACAAATGTATTAAAACCGTCTTAAATACAAAGAGCCCCATCCCCCATAAAATGCTGCAAATTTGATCATGATTAAAAATACAAAATTATACACAAAATGCCCTTCGATAAATTGGTCTTAAGAATTTGAGGTTGAGGTTCTAAAGGTAGCGTTTTCGGCAAATTGCCTACTAGGTGCATTGATTGCTAGGAGAACTGGTTTTAGGCAAATTGATTTGTGCTATGCCCAATTCACTCTTGGGTGCAGCCTGAACAAACATGCACCGCTTTCTGGGCCCCCGCAGAGGCCTATCGGCGCGGGGATGTGCGGCGCGGAAGGGGGCGAGGGCTGGAGGAAGGCGCATGCTTCTTGGCGCGGAGCACGCGCAGCTTTCCCGCCATCTCTCCGGGACCCGGGGCGCAGCGCGTCCCTCCCAGGCTCGGCATCCGGCTCCCCCGCTGCGGACACGCCTTCTGGGCGGCGGACCCCCTCACGTCCTTTTCCTCCAGCGCGGGGCCCGCCTTTGCTTCTGCGCCTCTGCCAGCCGCTGCTTCTCCGCCTCTTCCGCCTTCCTCTTTTCCTCCTTGATCTCCTTGTACCGCCACTTGGGCAGCTGCAGGTGGGCGCTGTCCTTGGTGCTGCCCTTCGCGGCAGGCCGCTCCGGCTGGAAGGTGGGCGCGGGCGCCTTGCTGATGCGCACCCTGGGGATGACCACGCCCGGCCGCACGCTGCTCCGCCTCAACAGCTGCAGGGGCAAGAGGCTGGCCTTCCGCGGGGCACTTCGCAGCTGGAGAGACGGGAGGCTGGCTTTCGGGGTCCCCTCTCTGGAGACCCCCAGTGCCGGGGAGGTCCGGAATTGCTGCTCGGTGCCCTCCACCTCGTCCTTCTGGGCACGCGTGTCCGGGTCCCCCTGAGCCTGAAGGATTTCCTGCACTGCCAGCCGCCTTTTCCCCACACAAGGCGGGTTCTCGGGGCAGACGGTCTGGCAGGCGATGGCCACGGCGGGGCTGTAGAGGCTCGTGGTCATCCTGACCATGTGGTCCATGACCCCTCCATCCTCCAGGCTCTGGCGCGAGCGGGAGGTCAGCGTGGACCGCACAAATTCGGTGAGCCTCTGCAGGCAGTTTTTGGAGCCCGCGGACTTCAGAGCTGCCTCGGAGGCCAGCGGCAGCTCTGGCTTATACTTTTCCCCAAACTGCTCCGGGCAGGGTCGGTCCAGCAGCCTCTGGATGAGGCGAACCGCCTCAAAACGTCCCGTGTAAGCAGCCCACTCCTGGGGTGACATCCCGCGGCGGGAGTCCCTGGCATGGACATCTGCTCCTGCAAAACACAAACAGGAATGGGAGGGTGCAACTAGAACTTCTCCCTGCCAACGGCAGAAAACGAAGGACAACGAAACTGATCAAAGGAAAAGCTTCCAAAACCGAGTGACAGAGTCCCCTAGAGCTGTGCCACCTGGACAAACCCACATCTGACCAGCTCCTACTGCGTTACCATTACAACACATCCCACCTTTGAAGGCTCCATTTAATGGCTTATCTTTCCTAAATAAAACTGCCTGAACTCAGCACCTAAATCATGGAAGCTTTTAAAGAAATAAGATTTCATGGCTTTCCAGCAATGGAGAGACAACTAGGCCACAAAGGTGCTTTGCAAACACTTGACTGATGCTACTAGAATGTTCTAAAAGTACTAACAGTAAGAGTCACTTGCACAGCATTTGGTGTCCCATTTATCCATTGCCTTTTCCTCGCGGTCCTCTTGTGAGGGTGCTATGGTCCCTTTTTGCAGGGAATGTGAGGTCCTTCACTTCTCATTCTGGGTGGTCAGTTGCTTATGGGTCTGTCACCTTTACTAGACTGTGGGCTTCTCCAGGACAGAGGCCACATCTTACTCATTTTTGTTCCCTCAACACATACCATCCTGGCTGGTAGGAGGCATGCACTTAACAAAGGTTTGTTACAGAATGGATGGTAGTCACAGTGGCTGAGGGACCTGCCTGAGGCCTTGAAGCTTGGAATAGACAGACGGTCTCAGACCTGGGTCCCCTGACCCTGAGCCCCATGCACTTGCCACCACCCTGCAGGGTGGGCCTCTTCCTCTGACAGTGTTCTGTGTCAGTGTGGCCAGTCTGTAGTACCCAGGGATTTAATCCAACACTAACCTAGGTGTGCTGTGAAGGGATTTTGTAGATGCAGTTAGCATCCACAATCAGTTGACCTCATGTAAAGGAGATGACCCACGATAATGTGGGTGAGCCTCGTCCAATCAGTTGAAGGCCTTAAGAGCAAAAGCTGAGGTTTCCTGGAGAAGAAGGAATGCAGCCTCAAGACTGCCACATCAGCCCCTGTGGCAAGTCTCCAGCCTGCTGGCCTGCCCTACAGATTTCGGGCTTGCCAACCCCCAAAATCACGTGAGCCAATACCTTAAAATAAATCTCTTAATATATATTTTCAATTAACCCTGTTTCTCAAGAGAACCCTGACTCCTACATCCTCACAGTCTCCCCTACACTAGTCACCTCCTTAATAAATCCCCCTACAACCCGCTGCCCCCTCCTAATATTGCAAAGTTAAACTTCAACTCCACTTGATGAAATGTTCATAAATTCTAGCTTGGAAGTATAGAATTAATAAGGAATTGCGGTTTAGCTAATCTTGGGCCATGCTCAGCCTCATAGACAGTCAAAAATCATCCAGGATTTCCAGTCCCATTAGTCATATTTCCACTGGCAAAGCAATGTGGAGAAGTAGGGCAATTATCTAGTGTGCCAGCTCCCCAGGGACCAGGCCCAGCAGAGGTGCCTGCATTTATATCCCACGCAGACCCAAGTGTCTGACATGTGGTGGCTGCTCAATATGTGCTCAAATGAGAACAGCGGGGGGCTCAGTGATTTTCCTGGCCCAGCTCCCCCAGTGGCCCCAGGGCCCAGGCAGACCCAGCTCACCTGAGTTCACCTGGTAATGCTCTTAATTCTGTGACACATTAAAGAACAGCCACGTTAGAAGAGTGGTAATTATTTGGAACTGGAGATCAGGATGGAACTCATTAGCTGGAGGACAATTTATAAACTGACTAAAATGAAAAGGGGGCAGTAAAAACGTCATGGCAAAAAATAGATGACACATTAAACCTTAATTAATTGCATGTCACTTAAAAAGGAACAAACTGCAAAATTAAAATCTTAATGAACGCTGCTTGAAAGAGACATTTTTCAAATGCTAATGGAAAAGTAAAGGAACAGCTGTCCATGGTCTAGCACGCATCTTGCTGTTGCTCTTGTACCTTTTCAAAATGATCTTGGAAAATAACAATACTGGCATCCTCACCTCCTACCCAAAGTTGTTTCGTCCAGGGCTCCAGCCAAACAGACGTGAGTTAGGCTCGTACCAGTGGGTCCGTTTGCCTCCATGTTGAGTGCCATGAGTTGTCTATACAAAATCCTCTATTTTAGTCAAGGCAGCAACACACCCAGCTCTAGGGATTGCATCATGATTGGTCTAACCCAGGGTTTCCAACCTCGGACCTATTGACATTTGGGGCCAGATCACTATTTGTCGTGGGGGCTGTCCTGTGCATTGTAGGACTTTTAGCAGAATCCCGGGTCTCTGCCCACTAGATGCCAGTAGCACTCCACTAGTTGTGACAACCAAAAATGTCCCCTGGGGGGCCACACCTTCCCCACCCCATAGACAATTATTGGTCTAACCTATATGACTTGCCATCCTATTCTCCATTTTCCCAGCATCCCTGACAGGTGGTCAGTGAGCCCTAAAGAGAAGGCTGTTGCATCCCGAGAAAAGGGACCGATGAGGCTCGTGATGCTGCCCCTGTGTGAAACAGACTTGCAGGCCTCCTCCTGTGCCACCTCTGGCCTGTATCTTGTGCACTCTGGATATAACCAATATGATAAATCAGGATGCAGGATCACAAGAAAGAGCCCCTGATGCAGGGAAGGAGGAGTCAGAGTACCCATCTCCAGCCCCCACCCCACCCCTCAAGGCATTTCTGAGATGTCTTGTCCTCAGTCTTTCAGAGGGTCTTAGCAGGGCTGACTCCTAGGTACCCACAAGGGTAACCAGCTTATTATTGCACATTTACTAGCTTTCCTGTCTTCCCAATGTCACTTCTCTATCCCTTGCACAGCTTCCCAGGGTTGCCTTCCAGAAAAACTACTTGTCCCCAAGTCCTTGTCTCAGGGTTTGATTTTGTGGGTACCCAAGCTAAGCACTGCCCTTGGTGATGTGGAATGCCTGATCTTCAGCCCTTTCTCTGCCTAACAACTTGAAACTATTCCAGCGTGGAAAATTCTCAGGTCACGGGGAATTCCTGTCTTCCCTATAAACAGAAAGAGGCCTTGTAATGATCGCATATCATTTGGCCTTCTAAAAGCACATAGTCAGCGCTTTCCCAGGACAAGAACGACCATATGACCAACGACAGGAGCAGCTCTGCTCTCAGCTCTTCCCTGAACAAGCCTCCTCCCCCTTCCCTGAGGTCTGCTCTGTTGCCTGGATTCACAGGAAGCGGCAAGGTTTGCATTTGCCTGTTTTTCTTCCCAAATGCCACAGCAATTCCACCACCCTTCAGGTATACACGCCAGCTCTCTCAGCAAGTCTGGAATCCGCCAACCTCCCCCAAGTTCTCTCTACAGAGAAAATCACATCCTCCATACGGCTTCTCAGAGCCACTTCTTCAAATAGACCTGTCACTTCGGGGCATTAATATTCCACTGAATTAACAAGGTTCCGCAGCCCCCACTGCGATTCTCGTCAGCAGAGCTGACATTAGTCCTGGGAAGCCCAAGACCAAAGAGCCAATAAATCAGCTTTTCAGAACCTGGTTTTATTTTATTAAAATCCAAAGTCCTGATAATTCTAACGTTATTTTGTTCTGCCTGACAAGGTAAGATAAGAGCTGATAGGTGTCTGGATGTTACAAACTACTGGCCAATGTAAACGGTCGCGTGGGGAGTCCAATTCATTGGTTCCTCCCTTCTGAAAGGAAATGGCTCCTATTGAAAATAATGAGAGTGCAACTTGGAAATTCAATGCAGGTGCAGAATACTGCAATTGAAAAAATGGGAATGAGATCCACATTTTCCCCTGAACCTATTAATATGTAGTCATGCTTCTGCCTTTTGCTTTGAAAATTATCACAGGATGACCATTCTGTGATTAGCTGCCAAGGTACCTTCCTCAGCTGTCCATAAATGCACCCTATGTTGAAGTGTCAATCTAGAGAAATACTCAGGCATCACTGTCTTTAAAGGCTTTAATTTTTCTTAACATTGGTATATTTAAATGGAAATAAGAAGACAAAATTATTTGTGCAAATTTTAAAAATATCTCAAGTTTCCTTATTGTGTCCACTGAACCCAAGGAAAACCTTCAATCACATATTTTTCACATCAATTGTAAAAGAAAATGAAACTCACTTTCCTGGGAAAAAGTGTAGGCTATCTTAGTAGTAATGGTAGAAAATGAAAATATTCAAGAAGTTAAACAACCAAAGCCTTAGAGGGTAGCTCCAAAGCTCCCTGACAATGGTGTCAGGTTTTTATTTTAAGAAGGAATGTGGAACAAGCTTGAAAGAGGAATGCATGTAAGAGGGAAAAAATTCTCTTTTCACTTTTTCCATCATTTCTCAGTCACATTAGTTATATTAGTGGTTCTCAACAGAGGTGATTTCCCCCAAAGGGACGTTTGACCAAGTCTGGAGACATTTTTGGTTGTTAAAACTGGTGGATGCTACAGTCACCTCGTGGGCAGAGGCCAGGGATACTGATGAACATCCTACAGTTCCCAGGACCTCCCAACCGCGAGGAATTATCTGGCCCCAAAAGCCAATAGCGCCAAGATGAAGAAACCCCGATTTACACGCTTATTACCCTCAATAAGAAAGTTTAAGAACCTCATCAGGAGGATATTTTTCAAAGGTAAAAATTTCCCATAGTTTTTCATTCATTTAACAAATAATTATTGAACACACAAATTCACCAATAACAAGAATGGTAACATTGACTGGAGGTTTCCTCCCTGCCAGGCGTGCGTCCGGGGGCTTTCCACACGTGAACTCAGCCAGTCCCCATCACGAGTTCCTGCAGTAGCTACTGTCGTTCACCTCACTCGTAGAAGAGGCAACTGAGGCCCAGAGCGTTAGCTGACTGGCCCAGGCACAGAGAGGGCAAGCGCAGGGGCTGGAATTTCAAACAAGGGGTCTTGCTTCGAAGCTGCTTCTGCTGGCCATTATTCTGCTCTGACCACGTACAGTTCAGAGAGGGACGCACTAGAGGTCTGCATTCATGAGGATTATTCTAGACTTTGGTGGGGTAGTGCTCACGAGTAGGGAACAGGTAGGGGAAAGTATGTAAAACCCAATGCCAAATTTGTTATCCAAATAACTGAGGGGGAAGAAAGACAATGTGAGCATTGAACCTGCGACCTCCACCAGGCCCAGGAAGAAAGAAGGACAGCGAAACCTGTGCATTTTCCAGTGACTGGAAGGCAGTTGACCTAAAATGAAAGGGTTTGTAATTCAAATGAATTCATCGGGAAAAATGCACTGGTGTGATCGATGCCATAAATTTTTGGTTGAAAAAGTAAAATTACTAAAGATCTACACTCAATTATAACTAGATCCAGAAGTAGTAAAAGCAGATGAAGCTTCTCCCAAACACAAAAGCGTCATAACCGCTGTTGAATCAGGAGGACCCATCTCTCACGGACATAGGATGGGCAGGGCCCAAACTCTGTTGAATCTGACATCTCGATCTTAAAAAATGAAACTGTCACTAAGTCAAAAGCACAATCAATGGGACTAATTTTAATTAGGATCTTTTTATTTCCACAAAGGTTTTCATCTTCGAAGCCTCTGCCTTCACTTACTGAATTTATTTTTCTTAAAGCATCCCCTAAAACATTCCGGTTAAAGCAGGAGGAAAAAAAAAACACACACACACACACACAAAGCAAGGTGTGAATCCTACAACCCCATTCTAATCACAAGGAAAACGACAGCCAGGCTCAGACTGGGGGGCATGTAGAGTGGCCAGGGTTGAGACCGTCAAGTCAGAACAACAGTGAAGACTGAGAAACTGTCACAGACCAGAGGAACCTGAGGACGCGTGACACTAGATGTAGGAGCTGGTTGGGAACCTGGAAGAGAAAGGGGACATGAGTGGAAGATCTGGTGAAGTCTGAATCAAGTCTGGAGTTTAGTGAAGAGTAACAAACCAAGGTCGGCCTCTCAGTAAGATGGTAGCACAGCAGAGACAAGGGAGGGCCATGTGGGCACTCTGCTCTGTCTCTGTCACTGTTCCATACATCCAAAATTATTCCAAAATAAAAGTTTATTAAAAAAAAAAAAGAAAGAAGCAGCTGCAAGTTATCTAAACAGAACCAGCAGCCTAGGCTGAGGCCTGGAAGAACTCTGATGCTGTCCTCGGGAGACTAAGATGGCAGGGAAACGCCACCTCTCCATGAACTCGTAGCTTCAACTAGGACCAAGGACAAGAATACGATAAACGGAGATAAAATTAGATAATGCTGACAACAGCATCTCACACTGATTGAGACATTAGATGCTGCCTCTGTGCTGGACCCTGGGTGTGTTCTTTACACACATTTTCTCATTTAATTCTCAACATGACCCCATGAGGTTGTGCTAACAATGATCACAGATTCTATTTTAGTGAGGAAAAGAACTAGAGATTTCAAGGCTGGCCCCATGGCATAGTGGTTAAGCCCAGCGCACTCTGCTTCAGTGGCCCAGGTTCACAGGTTCCGATCTCAGACACGGACCTACACGATTCATCAGCCATGCTGTGGCAGCGACCCACAAGTAAAGAGGAGGAAGATGCACACAGATGTTAGCTCAGAGCTAATCTTCCTCAGCATTAAAGAAAAAAAAGGACTAGAGATTAGTCACACAGAATTTAGCTTAGTAGGTCATTGAATTTGTATAGCCCTTGAAAGTTTACAAAGTGGTGTCATAGTTCATCCTCAGGGAGGTAGGAAAGCAGTGACTACTCCCATTTCACAGATGGGAATAGACAGGCTCAGAGAAGGAAGTGCCTCCTCCAAGACGATGAGGACATAAAGGGCAAAGGGGGGCCCTGCTGATCCAAAGTTATGGCCCGAGAACTTTCCACTCCATGAGGCATCATAGGAAAAAGACACTGCTGCACACGTCATGTCACTCCAACCACCAGCAAACGGGGATCTAGGATGACTCCTGGGCTGACCCCACCATCCCTGGGCCCACCTTCAATAGGACAGGCTTGCCACCCAGAGCCAAGACCAGGACTCACATTTCTGCAGAAGAATAAATATGAGCAGGAGGAGGCTAAGGGGTGAGGGAAGGGCTCATCAGGGGCAAGGACAGGTGTCCTGCAGGATGACCATAGCCATGACCTCCCACTCCACCCTGCAGGTGTTGCTTTTGTTTTTGTATGTTTCACCTGGGAGGATGATGGCCATACCTCCCAAAGAAACTACTCTTCATTGCATCCACTAGGCTTTGTCTCTATGGGACTGATTCATCTCTTCAACACATATCAGCATTTCCTGGGACCCCGGGGCCGGCACAGGACGGTGGAGACGTACCTGCTAGCATCAGGGCTCGGATGCACTCTGTGCGGCCCTGCATGGCAGCTTTCATCAGGGCCGTGAAGCCCCACGCATTCCTCCTTTCAAGGTCCAGACCAGGGAAATAGTTCAACAAGTAGTTGGTGATGGTGGCGTGCCCTGCAAAAAGAAGTGCACACATGTATCGACCACACTCCGCACCGCTCATTCCAGTGAGGTCTTCCCAGAGAAGGAAATGTCACATAGTCGACCTTGGGGAACAGCCCATCTGGAGGGTGTGGGAGTTTGCCTCTCAGACCTCAAGAAATAATTCTCACAGAGTCCAGGAAACAGGAAGACCCTGGACCCCACCCTGGCCACAGCACTGCTGGTTCTGGTTCACTTGTTCCCTTCCGCCGACCCACGTGGGAGCTGCTGTCCTGTCAAACTCTTAAGCGAGGAGCATGGGGAGCAAGGATGCCAGGGGGTGGTGTGGGGAAACGCTGAGCTAGCCTCATACAGACACTGGCTGGCCGCGGGGGAAGGTCTTGGATGCTGTCAGCTCCCAGCAGGAGACGCCAACGCAAACAGATGCAAAACTGAAAATGAGTCTCAGAGCCCATTCCCAGAGCTCCAGAGCTTCAGGGAGGAGAAAGTCATCCTCGCAGCAACAGGATATGCCAACTCACGCTGCCACCCTCTCCTACCCCTCAGAAGTGCCTGTCTGTCTGTCTTTCTGTCTGTCTCTCTCTCTCACACACACACACAGAGGTGGGGAACACAGGGAGTGTTGCTACCAAGACCTCAGCTTTAAGCCCAGGCAGGTAAGACTATTCATTAAAGAATATAGATTTCTCTCCCTTACCACCATGCACTTCCAAAAAGGACCTGATTGCCTGCTCATTGCCAGAGGGAGTCTCAAAAAGCCCACGTGCTCTTGGATGGGGGTGAATAAGGAGAAGGTCAAGTGAAAAGCAGGATTCCCAGGATTTTCCAGGCTCACCCACAGAAAACCACGAAGCAGCGGGAGAGTTCCTCAAACAGAATGCCTGGGCCACAAAGAGAGGCTCTTGGGTGGCTCAAATGTCCATGCTGCCCTATGCCCACTGGGCATACTTCTTAAATCCTTGTGTGAAATGACACACTGCCCCCGCCCCACTTCAGTCCCCTAGAGCAGGGACCCAACGTCAGCACTATTGACATTTGGGGCCGGATTATTCTTTGTTGTAGGACTGTCCTGTGCATTGTAGGATGGTTAGCAGCATCCCTGGGCTCCACCCACTAGATGCCAGTGGCAACCACACCCCTCCTCCCACCCAGGTTGTGACAACCAAAAGTGTTTCCAGAGATTGCCAAATGTGCCCTGTGGAGGCAAAATTGCCCTGTCGAGAACCACTGTCCTAGACGCTCAGACTTCACTGTTTCAGGACCAGCCAATAGCTTCCTCTCCTCCTCACCTTCACCCGCCCCCCTCTGAGCTGCCATCTCCATCCTGGTCCCTGCTGATGATGGCTAACACACCCTCCAGAGTGGAAGCAGTCTGCACAAGTCCCTCTCCTGGCCTGGGTGGAGGTGCTGGGTGCCCAGTCTCCATCCTTATAGCTGAGGATCCAGCTCTCTGAAATCCCTCATTCATCCCCACACCACACATGTGCTTCTGGAACCCCCACTGTCTGTCAGGGCTGCAGGTATGGGGCCGCGAGGACATCTTGGTGCATTTTCTGTCGTTAACTGGGTCTCCCAACCTCCCCCCCCCCCCCCCCAGAGAGGTCTCTGCACCAGCGAGGAGCCGGTTCCCATGAGGCTCCCCCCCTGGCTGATTTCGGGAAGGGCATGGGGTGAGATCTGAGGTTTGGCAGAGGAGACGAGGCCTCCTCCTGAGAGAGGGCGAGCAACCAGGAGACTTTTGCTTCCTGTGATGTGCCCCGCCCACCTCGCCCTGCAGACCAAGGAGGCTGAGCAAGCTGAGGCCCGCAGCACAGCAGCCTGGAGAATCCCTGCTTCCCTACTTCAGGGAAATCTCCCGGGCCTTGGCTCCCCCAGCCCTGCCAGCGTCATGCAAGCCTAACATTAATTCCTCCCACAGCGACCCGCAGGGGCTCTGTCTTCCCATCACCCCCAACAGAGACACACATCCAGGCTGGGACCCAGTTTCCTTCCTTGAGGGGTACCTGGACCCTGCAGGCTGCGGCCCAAGCAACAGTAAACCCTTCTCATCAACTTCAAAAATCAGAGTGCAGACTCTTCTAGAAGCATTGCTGTTTGCTTAGCACAGACCTCAGCCATCTCCTGAACTCATGGGAAAATTTAACAGGTGAACCAAGCAGCATTTTGAGAGAGAAACGCTGACTAATATGACCGTGTGTGAGATTAACGAGCCGGAAACATGTGTGCCACCCTCCAGCTCTGTGACTCACAGGTTCCAACAAGCAGCTGATGCTTTTTGACTCATTCTCAGCCCTGTGCCCTCCACTGCCGTTTACAGTGCCCGGGGGAGGCGACGCTGCTAGCTGTCAGGAGCCCAAAGCCGCTTAATTGCTCTGAACTGTGGGGGAGAGAGGGTCCTTTGATCTCAGTAGGTTTGTCTTCCAGCTCAACGCTGTGCGGCACCCGTCAGTGAGATTTACCCAGGGTCTCGGCGAAACGAATTGCAATTCGTCTAGAGCCATTTCTTTAAAAACGTGCAAGAGTGTGTCGGTGGCAATGTTCAGCAGGATGGCCTTTGAGCTGCTACATCCTAAACACTTTGAACAGGCGGAGAGAGGAAAAATTGGAAATCCACAAAGTAAACGGCCCATTATACAGATCGGTTCTGCATATTCTGTGGAGCCCAGAAAAACCAACGTGCAGCCAACTCGTTCTGACAGGTGTGCGCTTTCCATGACCCGTGAAATCACTGCGGGCTCCCCACCGACTTTCCCAGGATGACAAATAACACCTCTCACCACGCAGATGACCTTGTTCAATGGAAATCAAGGGTGAACCCAATGCTTCTAAAAATGTATAGCTACTAAACTTTCTTCTTAAAAACTATGACAACTAACCAAAGGGAGCTTTCTTTTTCTTTAGTAAGATGATTAGACAGGTAGGTAGGTAGATAGAAGGAACAGTCTTCCTTGTATAACAGAACATGTACCATATTGACATCTAGTTTGAGCCTAGTCTAACTTAGACCTTATGGAATAGGATTTGGTTCCTGAAGTCCTCAGAGGAAGCCCTTTCAAAGGGTGGGCTCACCATACAGACCCCAACCCCACCCCCCACCCCTAGTGAGCCCTACCCTGCCTAAGAGAAGGGTACCGGTGCCCCAGGGAATAAGTGAATTCTGGATGGATTAGCTTCAGTGTGGACAGAGAGCTTAGTACTTAAGAGAGCTGGCTCTGAGAACATCCACATTGAAGTCCTCGGCCTGCCACTTAAAATCTGGGTGATCCTGGGAAGATGAGTCAACTTTGCTGAGTCTCTGTTTCTGCATCTGGAAAATGAGAGACAATATTAACCTCGCAATTGTGAAAATTACAGGATAATGTGTGCAAAAGTGCCTAGAAGGACAGACAAATCTCCCAACAGAAAAATTCCAAATAATTGATGCAAGTCCTCCACTCTCAAGGAGGTGGAACATGACAACCCGCTCCTTAGCTTGTGGGCTGAGCATGGGACTTCCCTCCAGAGGGTAGACCATAGAGAGCAGGGAGGGAGAGAGTGATTTCACGGTGGAGAAACCTGATAAAGACGACCTCCGCCAGGTGATCAAGGTCAACATCAACAGGGAGAAGTCACATTGAGAGCTGTACTGACAAAGATTCTCTGCTTGACCAAACTCTAGTCGGGTTCCTGAACCTTCTCCTAGGCCTATCTGTGCACTTCCTTGTAAAATCAAATTTTAACAAGAACCCTGCTGAGTCAGTTTAACCAGAAACCCCCTCACCCTTGACATCCGATGCGGGTCCTCATCCTCCACCGTCCCCCAGGAGATGTCTGATCACCTGGCCCGCCTTCAGCCTCAATCTTGTTAGGTCAGATTAGCCAGAACCTTCCTGATCCCTGATGTTTCCTGTTAGTAATTTCCATCCACTGACCCGCACCTTCTCCTGGGCTATAAATCCCCACTTACCCATCCTGTATTCCGAGTTGAGCCCATCTCTCTCCCCTACTGTAAAATCCCATTGCAGTGGTCCCTATAGTTATCATGATGGTCCTAATAAAGTCTGCCTCACCATCTGGAACAAGTGTCACTGAGTATTTTTTTTCTTTGACACTGCCCTTGATAAGATGTGGTGAGAATGGCAATTGCTCCTGTGGTCCTCCTCCCAAAACCCATTACTCCAGTCCCATCATGAGCAAAACATCAGACACAACCAAATTGAGGGACATTCTACAAATGTAGACTGCCCTACTCTGTCAAGGACAGGCTGAGAAACTGTCACAGCCAAGAAGAGCTAAGGGGACACGACAGCTAAATGTAATGTGGGATCCTCGATGGGATCCTGGAACAGAAAAAGGATGTTAGGGATAAACTGAAGCAGTCTGAGTAAAGAAGGGACTTGAGCTAATAATAATAAAGCATCAATATTGGTTCACTCGTTGTATCAAACATATACTAATGCTAGAGCCTAACAACAGAGGTCACTGGGTGCGGGGTATATGGGAATTCTCTGTGCAATCCTTGCAGTTTTCCTGTAAGTCTAAACTATTCTAGAATGAAAAGTTTATTTTATGAAAGTGAGATCTAGCATAAAGCCGCTCGACAGGGTGCAAGGCAGGCACGATGATTCGGCCAGCTGCCGGGTGGGGATCTTCTCCAGGCTGTGCCCCAGGCTTACCCACTGGGGAGCTCACAGAGGCTATGGTGGGCATGCAATGGATAGAAGGTGGTGGCCAGACCCTCTGGAGGACAGGAGCATGGAAAGAAGTGGCTGACTCAGATCGCTCCTGGAGAAGTGAACGGCCAGGCCCTGGTGATGGTTTGGCTGAGCCACGTAACAGAAAGAGAAAAGTCAAAGAAGACTGCTGGCACCACCCAGCCCCAGGTTCTGGCTCCACTTTGGATGGTCAGTGGCGTCTTCGCTGAGTGTATAGGGGTAGAAATCCCCCAATGGTACCCAAGCTTGATCTGATTCTCAGTCCGGCCTCACAACACTTCTGTGTTTCCCAGATGACTACCCTCCAAGCCCTGTGGGAAATTTTAAACTTTCCCAGTCTTAAGTCACCCACTTCACAGCAAAGAGCTCTCCCAGGAGATCACACACCTCCTAGTTCAGAGGGAACAGAAACCACAAGAAGGGAACCCCCTCCACCTCCCCCCTCACCCCACAAACTTCCCCACATCCACAGCAGTCTCTCCTCCCTCCCCCCTCCACGGAAGAGGAAGGGGGATTCTTCCATTTAAAGATGCCAGTCTCTCCTCACTCTCCACCGCTGTAAAGCCATTCTCTGCCCACTTCCATGGAGTATTTGTGCTGAAATTACCTCCTCTTTCTCTTCAACTTCTCCCTCCTCACAAATCCATTCCCATCAGATTGCACTAACAGCCCAAATTCTTCATCTTCCCCTTTGCCACATGACTTCACAGTTCTTCTGTCAAGACGAATATTGGCCAATGGGACCTTTGCAGGCGTAATTCAAGCAGAAGCTTGACATGCACTCACCTGGCTGGACTCCCTCTCACACTTGGGCCTCAGCTATCTCCCTAAGAACACACCCGAGCTAGTTTGATGGTCCCATCTACTTTTCCCCCCCGGCTAGCTTGATGGGCCTCTTCTTGCTGTGTCTTCACAGGGCGGAAGGGGAGGGAGCTCTCTGCGGCCTCTTTTACCAGGTCACTAATCCCATTCCTCATGACCTAATCATCCTGCCAAAGGCGCTCCCCCCTCCCCCGACCAATACCATCACCTTGGGGGTTAGGATTCAACATATGAATTTGGAGGACTCTACAGCAATGACCAACAATAATCCCCGTGGACCTGTCTTTGCACTCCAGCCACCCACCCTCAGTTGTTCGACTCCTTTCAGTCTAACTTCCAGAATCATCTACTCTCACTCTAGCTACTTACACTCCCCCATTCTCCTGAAACTGCCTTCTAACTGCCCCCAGTGACGGTCTTGTAGCAAAATCCAATGGTTTCTTATCAGTTCCCATCCTCCTTGACATCTCCACAGCATTTACCACTTGTCTCTTCCCTATGAAACACTCTCTCTCTACAGATACCCTGATAGCTCACTCTTCTAATTTTCCTCCTGTCTCTCTGGCCACCACTCTCAGTTTTCTTTATGAGCTCCTGTTCTCGCCTTCCTGAAATGCGGCTGTTCCTCAGATCATGACTAAGCCCTCTCATCCCACACACTCTCTCTTGGTGATCTTATCAACTCTCACGGATCCAATTACCACCCTAAAACTCCCACATGGTTTATCTCTAGCTCTTTCTCTCTTCTTGAGTTTCCTACCTAAATATCTGCCTACTGGCTGTTTCATCTTGAGTGTTACACAAACAAATCAAATTCAACGCACTAACCTCAAAACATGTTTCTTCCAAACCTGCTCCTCTCTTCCACGTTCCTTATTCAGTGATGAACACCACCAGTCACCTAGATGCCCAAGCCAGAAACCTGGGCTTTGTCTTCAGCCCTCCTTCAACCTTTCCCCATCCAAGTTTTCACGGAATTCTGCCAGCCCCATCTCTTAACTACCTTCCAAGCCTGTCCTTGTTTCTCCTTGCCCACGTCTACTCACTGATCCAGGCCACCACATCCATACTGTGCTACAGCCCTCTCCTGTCCTTCCTGGTCCCATTTCTGCCCCTCCATCTGTTCTCCACGCTACCAGCAGGATAACTCCAAGAAGAAACTCTTCTGACCAAGACAACTACTGCTTAAAACTCTTAAAGGTTTCTGCTCTTTAGATAAAGTCTCATCTCTTTAATGAGCTAGTTCCATTTTTATCTGGCCCAGCTCCCTGAAGGGAAGCAGAATAAGCCACCCAAAATATGCCACTTTGGCATAGGATTATTTTGAGCTGAAGGCAATTGAAAAAAAGCACATACAAGAAAAGCTCCTTGTCTTCCCCTATTTGCCTAAAAGCAGGGACCTAAATTTTCAAAGGCGTCCCTCCCCACTCTGTTCCAGGTAAGCACCAGAAACAACTCTAGACCCTATCCGCCTGGAGTCGGCACCAGAGGAATCTGCATAACAAACCTTACTAACAAGCCTTTATCTACCAACAGCTTACCTTCCCAGTTTGCCATCCTTAGAAGCCTAAAACTGCTTTCCTTTATCCTATCATCTCCCCGCGTATTTATTGTTCTTTGTTGAAGATGCCATAAGCCAGAGTTCTAAGCCACTGCTTTGAGTTACTCATTTTCCCTGGGTCTCTCCCATGTATGCATGAGGTATACATGTTTATTAGTACCTGTTTTTCTCTCATTAATCTGTCTTTTATTACAGGGGTCTCAGCCAAGCACTCAGAAGGGTAGAGGGAAAGTTATTTTTCCTCCCTTACGTCCCTTCTTCACCCTCAGCTCTTGGACCAATGTCCTTCCACTCTACTTTGCAGTCACACAACTACCCTTTTAATTCACCCATGCACCATGCTTCCTCTGACCTGGAGGCCTTGACACATACTAGTCCCTCTGCCTAGAATACTCTTCCTTCTCTTCTTACCCCGCTACCTGATGAGCCATCCCTTCTAATGAAAGCTCTCCTCTGGTCCTCCAGGCCTAGATTAGGCACCTGAGCCATGATGTCCTATGGTCCACATTTCCATGTGGCTGCGGATTCCCACAGCCACCAGAACCCTCATGACCCTGCTTATAAGTCCAAAACTTCCAATTGACTGTAAGCTCAATAAATATTTCATAAATGAAAAGGCAGAAGGATTCCTACGTCTCCCTTGGAAAAAGTTCACTTATTAAATATCTAATTACCACGTTATCTAAAATTACATGGGCATCACGATTATCAATTATTGATTCCTTCAACCTTTTATTGAGTACCAATCACGTGCTTAGAATCTTGTTTACTCCTTTATTCAAAGACAGAAGACAGACAATAAACCCACGCTGCTCTAAAAACAGAAAAACGTTAACAGAATTTGGGTTGTCTGAAGACTTGACTGGTTTGACGCCAGGTACTCAAAATGTAGTTTTCCAGACCAGGCCAGTAGAGGGAACCGTTTACTTTAGTATTATCACGTCCCCCCAGAGCTGGAGGAGAGAACAGACTCTCCCCTGCAGACCAGGGAGCAGAGGGAGGGCAGCGCCGACAGGCCCTCCTCTCTGTCTGTGGGGCAGCGAGGCCTCTGACTGAGGAGCTGGGCAAGCTGTTGGGCTTTTGAGCAGAGGGTGGCATTGCTGTGGCCAGTCAGAAAGGTTCCAGGAACTGGAGTTTACAGGAAAAGTAAGTAAGGAAACCTCAGACTTGCCAAGTTCTAACTTCTTACTTGGAATAGCTAGAAACAGAGAAAAAGGAAAACACTTCAGAAAACCATAAAATCATAACAAAGACTAAAATTATGATTGTGTATAGTGATAACAAGATAAATAACAAGAAGACGTGTTTATTGCTGGCTTCTAGCCAAGTCATGCATTGTCCTCTGGAGCAGGACCCTCTGCAAATCCATTTCACTCGTCAGGACTCACACGGGCAGCCTGAGCCCCCCGGCCACCCCTGGGGGCCTCTCTGGCACTCTGTCACCACAGAGAGGGACATGTATCATGCCAGGCTGGTTCAGTGGGGTTCCTTCAGAATTTTTAAAACAAGCTCAAGGAAGAATAAGTTTCAAGGATGCAGCAGAGGTTACTCAAACCCAATCAACGTTCTAGCATCACCAGTTCAAAAGGAACCCTGCTATTTCCTCATTTCACCATACTCCTGCCCTTCTGTTAAAGAGGAACAAAGAAACAGAGAAAGTAAATGCAAAACTCCATCCCCGGGACTTGTTTGTTATTCATTTCTTTGGTTATCTTATTTTATACTTTATTTTTATTAGGGAAGGTATGGGAGAAAATTGAAATTACTGGCTCACTGAGATTTAGGGATTATTTGAGGATTTCTTTTCACGCATTCTCTCCATTGTAAAGGCCTAAGAGAGAATGGGTCGTATTCTTAGTATCTAAGTATCCGAGGAGGTGAGAACCAACAGCAGATGAAGGCATTTGCATCCTAATTTATACTCACAAATGCTGAGTCCTGTAGAAAGCCTGACTCCCAACTCTCAGACATCCAGCACAGTGCAACAGCAAATAATATAAGCACAGGGTTGCTGTAAAGTTTTCCTTAACCGCAGAAATTCTCCCCGGGCCATTGTTGACCGGACCAAGTCAATTGGGGTCATTCCACTGCCCTTGCCAGTGCGCCTGTTTGGGCATGGGGTGTGTAACGCAACCCTGGCAGTGAGACATCAACAAGAAGCTGGAGGCTTCTGGAGATGTTTTTCTGTCTTAGAGAACAGGCAGAGACAGCGATTTGCTCCTCCTTCCCCAAGCCTCCAGTGCTGCAAAGTGAAGACATGGCGCTTGGAGTGGCCAGGGCCCTCTTGGGATCATGAGGGACAGGTCAAGAGCATTTCTGAGAACCTGGCATCCTGTCCAGGTCCTGACATCACAGAGCCACTCGATGAAGCAACCCTCCAACTGTCGCTGCCAGAAGTGTCGTGTTGTAAGAGAAGGCAGTTTCCTTGTGGTTAAACCCCTGTTTCGTTGGGTACTCAGTGAACTGCATCCAAAAACATCGTAACAGATACTAGGCTCCAAAAAGAACCAAGGAAATGCAATTGCAAATTGTAAGAAAAGTCTGTTTGGGGTTGGCAAACACTGAAAAGTGATCTTATCCGGGGTTGGCGAGAAGACCCTTGGGAACTTGGTGGAAAGTGTCACAAATTGGTAAGGCTTTTTCTAAAGGCCACTTGGCAGCAGCCACATAAATGTGCACATTTAACATGCACATGCCCTTTGACGAAGTAACTGAGTTCTAAGAATCTATCCCGCCTTTCTTCTCTTTCCTTCTCTGCCTGGAGGCTGACCTCCACCAACAGCCCCGGGCCCTGGTGCTGAGCCCTGAAGTCTCTGGGTGGCTTAGCATGGGCCAGGGTGGAAGGAGAGATCGGCGCACTCACCCCTGCCCTCCAACACCCCACCCCAGGGGCTGCCGGCTCAGGGGTCTCAGGTTGCAGCTCCTGAGGGGCAGCCTCTGCCTGGCTCACTCTCTCCAGGGTCCTGCTCCTTAGCTATGTCCTGGCCTCCAGGGACATTCCCCTCATCTCCTCCTCAGTCTAGCCCTCTGCACACACCTGCTGTTTCCGGCCAGGTCTACACAGCCTCCTCAGAAACGCACCCCTGACACAAACGACTTCATGACAGCGTGGGTGGTCAGGGGCCGATTCACAGCCCTGAGTGCAGCAGACTTGAACCGGGGAGGTGGGATTATGTGCTCACCGTGGGATGCCCAGCACTTAGGGCAGCCCTTGGACTCGAAGAAACTGCTGAATAAATATTTGTTTTAGAAGAGGATCTTGTATAGAATGGGTGAGCCACAGTTTATTGAACTGCCTCACAGTTATTGGACCCGGGGCACACGGCCACGTAGACACAGTCACACTCAGGAACGTGTGGCTGTAAGGACGAGGTCAGTCTCATGTGCCTCGGTCAAGACAGAAAGCTCTCCTATGGGCCTGGCCCCATGCCCGAGTGGTTAAAGTTCCACACGCCCCACTTTGGCAGCCCAGGTTGGCGGGTTCAGATCCTGGGAACGGACCTACTCTACTCACCAGCCACACTGTGGCGGCGACCCACATACAAAATAGAGGAGGATTGGCACAGATGTTAGCTCACGGTAGATCTTCCTCAAGAAAAAAAAAAAAAAAAGGAATGATTCCCTAGATCACACTCTCTGCGGAATTAACCTATTCATATAAATAAAAAGTGCGTGCACACACACATGTTTAAAAAGGAGAGAGAATGAGGTCTGAGAGGGTAACTAGCCAGAACTTGGTCAGTTTGGGAGAGGGAACATTAGGGACAATGAGAAGGGCCCTTTTTTGTTTTTTAATAATACTTCTGTAGTGACCTTTTATTGTAAGCACATATGACTAGACATCTTTCAGAATTAAGAAATCATCAGATAAAAGAACTGGTTATGGAATTGGACTGAAATGGGGCACCACCTGATCCTATCAGGTAAAAGCCAACAGCCGCTCTTTGCTAAAACAGCATGTGAATGGCATGAGCAGATCCTCGCTTCTGTTCCTTTATCTTCACTTTAATGATGACTCTGTGTCCCTCCGGCAACAGCTCATCTGGGTCGATGACTCCCCCGGCCTTTAGTGCCCACTGAGAGGCGCCCCCAGCCGCCATTCAGAAGGAGAAGCTCTAAGCCCCAATTCTCAAAGTGAGGTCCCGGGACCAGCAGCATAACCGTTGAAATGCACATTCTCAGGCCCCACCCTGGAGCCACTCAATCTGAAATTCTGGGGGCCGGGTCCAGCAATCCATGTTTTAACCAGATCTGACCCGGCTCAAGGCTGAGAACCAGGCCATCCTCTAAGGTCACAGTGCTCACATGAGAAGGGGCAGACCCTGAGGTCCAGTCTCTTCCACCTTCAGAAACAAATTGGGGAAAATTTGCTTCCTCACTTAATCAGATTTTTTTAAAGTGGCGCAAGAACCATACTCCTCCTCCCCTCTCCCTCTCCTAAACATTCATTTTTTTTTTAAAGATTGGTCCTGAGCTAACATCTGTTGCCAATCTTTTTTTCTTCTTCCTCTTCTTCTCTCCAAAGCCCCCCAGTATATAGTTGTAGATTCTAGTTGTAGGTCCTTCTGGCTGTGCTATGTGTGACACTGCCTCAGCATGGCCTGATGCATGGTGCTAGGTCCGTGCCCAGGATCCGAACTGGCGAAACCCTGGGCCACCCAAGCAGGATGCACGAATTTAACTACTCGGCCATGGGGCCAGCCCCTCTCCTCAAAAATTCTCCTAAAGCCTTGCTGGGCAGAGCCAGGTGCTCCCCGTAGGCGTGGGGTGGGTGTCCCAGGGGTCAGGGCCCAAGTGGAGGGAGCAGGAGCCAGGCAAGGAAGAGGACGGGCCCAGAGACAGGGGGCACTGCACACAGAGGTAGAGCAAATCAGTAACAGGCTAAGGATCATGGAAGCCAGGAAAAGAGAAAACTCAAAAACCAGACAGGAAAATACACTATAACGGTTTTTAAAAAAGAAGAAGAAGGAGGTGGAAGAGAAGCCATCTGCGCATCAAACTGTTAACAATGTTACCTCCAGAAAGTAAAGTTGAAGCAGGCTGGGAGTGAGGAGCTAAGGGATTTTCCCCCTTAACTTTAACTGCTCTATATGTTGAACCACTTGTGTGTTCTTCTTCCAAACACTGTGTATTATGTTTTACAGTCAACTTACAAGAGCATCAGCAGGGCCAAGTAGAGAAAGCACCCAGGACAGCCACCATGCTTGCCACCTCCTCCTGCACCACCCAGTCTGGGTCACAGCCTGGCAACTCCCCACAACCCCCTTACCACTGGTACCCACACAATTAAATACATCCCAGCCATCCCGGGCCTGCCAACTGCCGTACAATCTGACTCTAGCTGGAGGAGAGGCTCCACCGGGGACCACTAGCTCTCTTGAGGTCAGAGCCGGGGGCTGTGAACACAGGAATCTTGTCCCCTTTCCCAGCTTCCCACCTGTGACCAAAGGAATAGCGAGAAGCCAGTAGCAGTGCTAGAAACCACAGGAGGTGGCCAGCCACTTGCCAGAAACGTGAAGAATTTCTGTTGGAGACAGTGGACACAGGTGCAAGTTGCAGGGGAGGACCAGGCATTGCACCTGTTTAAACAGATCACGGAAACTCCAGCGATGCCCCAAAATGAGAAGGGCGGGCCGGGGAGAAAGGTGGGCTGCAGGAATGCGCTGAGACCCACCATGGCATTTCCAATGCCCCAGGCACATGAGGCCAGGCAGGAAGCCGGTGGTGCCCTCACTCCCGGCTCGTGCTTGGTAGCAGTGACACCAGGCAAGGCGGGGCACTCACCCTCGGCTAACACAGACTGCTGCCCCACCACACGCAGTGGGAAATGAAACCGCGCAGTACGGAGATGAAGTAGCTGCTGTAACTGCACGTGGCCCTGAATTTCTCCCTCTGCACCCCAAGCCACACACCCTGAGTCTGGAGGCACAGACAGCCCTTTCCTACATGCTTTGGTGGGTCCCTCTCTAACCCTGAGAGGAACTATGTCATCTTTGACTTAAAATGCAACAGTTCAGGGTAAGCACAGCCCCTGCAGAAAGGTGAGTGTATTGAATGAATTTTGTATCCCTCCAAATTTATGTTGAAGCCCCAACCCCCAATATGACTGTATATGAAGGTGAATAGGTTTTATGGAGGTAAACAGAGTTAAACAAGGTGACTTATGGAGGTAAATAGGGTTAAACAAGGTCATAAGAGTGGCATCCTGACCCCACACAAGCCAGGGAGAGGGTTCTCACCAGGGACCAAAGCATCTGGCACCTTGATCCTGGACTTCCAGCCCCCAGACTGTGAGGAATAAGCCTGTGTTGTTTAAGGCCCCGTCTATGGTATTAGCAGCCTGAGTGGACTAAGACACTAGGCATGCTTGTGAAGAAAACAGCATATGCAATCCAATGAGTGGTATAAAAACAAATTATGAAGGAAGATGAACCATGTGCCCAGATCCTAGAGTAAAAGGACAGAAAAGAAAAACAGGAAAGTTGTGAAATGAGAAGCAGGTGACCTCATCTAGACCTAAGAAGGACTCCAGGAAGAGTGAAACAAGGCAGACATGGCGTGCGAAGAGAGAACAGGAAAACATGTCCTCAAGTAAAAAGCCCCCTAACACAAGTCAAACGAACACAGAGAGAAGGATCTGAGATAGACCATGGGGAGGGGTTTGGGGTTTTGTTTGTTTGTTTGTTTGTTTTCAATGTCAAGGATGAGGCAGGAGATATTTCCAAGACTAAGAAATATCAGGGTATCAACAAAGATGCAAAAAGCAACTGGACTCAGACTATTCCCCTGCAGCATTAAATTTTTTAAAAAAAGGCAAAAGATAAGTTGTTATTCCTAGATGAATATAAAATAAAAACATTTTCAAGTAGGCAAGAATTCAAGTCCCTCACTGCCATTACACCACAGCTCACATCCCTAACACACAAAGAGCTCCTTCACAACCACAGCAATCTCCTCTGACTGCACATCCTCCTACTGTGCGTGCTCTGGTCCAGTCCATGGCCCGCTCTCCAGAACTCCTGAGAGCCGCCATCTCTACTCAGGAGGGACTGGAGCTCAGAGCTCCATGCTCTCCACCTGCCCTCGAGACCTCTTGGGTGTCTCAGCATTTCAAAGGCCTGAACGCCCAATGGAACCGATGTTTCTCCATCCATCCTTCTACACACACCCTTTGGCAGTTAGTGTCATCCCCATCCAGAAGGCTGAACGCCATCCCAGCCCCTACCTCTCCTCACCGCCCACATCACCACCGAGACCTGAGCTTTCTGCCTCGCAGCTCTTGGTCCTCCTCTGCTCTCTGAAGCCGCCTCAGCGTCCACTGGGATCATCCAGCCCCGTGACCACACACCCAGCCTCAAGTCACCCGAATGCATCCCCTCGCATTGCTTCCAGACCCTTAATGATCTGGTCTCTGGCTCCTCATGGGGCCACTTCTCACCTCTCTGAGATACCCGCCATCCTACAGCCACACCAACCTACGCCGCTCCTAAGACAAGTCGGGCTCCCTCTTGGCCGCCTGGTTTTGCAAGGCACCGGCTGCAACGGCCTGCCTCTGACTTCTCTGCCACTCACTCAAGCGCCCTTCTTCCACGACCCCTGTCCTAAGCCATCAGGCAAGATGGGGTGGTCTCACTCCACGCACCCTCCATCAGACAGCTATTTAGCTGGAGAATTACTCCAGGGTAGAACTGCCCTTCAGTTCAGCATCCTTGGTCCCTGACCCGGTTCCCGGCCAGTGGGAGGTAACGAGGGATGAGTCCACCATCACTGAACACCTTTTACCATATCCTTTTACACTTGTGCTGCTCAGGAAGCTGGGCCCCTGGGCTTTCAATGCCTAGAGTGCCTCCTTGGAGGCAAAGCTTCACACCCTGAAACCTGACAAGAGGAACATGTGTCAGCACAGCCTTTGACCCCCTTCCCAAGCTGGGGGAGTTCTCCACCTTACGTGTCTTAACAGAAAAGCAGCGTGCACTGACTACTTCCCGTTACGGGGGATGAAATTGCCTCACGCTAGCTTTTCTCGTCACGCCGGGCTGCCCGGATCAGAGTCATTCATGCTGGCTTATGAACCAAGAAGGGCCAGGGAGGTCTCTGTGGCGGCAGTGGCAGAAGTTCCCTTTCCAGAATCAACACACACTATGGTTTGGGGCATTTTCTCCAGCTTCCTGGCCCTGAGTCCAATTCTCAACAACTCAACAACAACACCATGTGCCCTACATTCCGTTAATAAACAACCGTCTTTTCTTCGTAACTCAGCCGGAAGCAGTTTCTTTGCTTGAGTCATAATACATGTAATCCTGGAAGCCAAGAATTTCGAAAGTGGTCAGCTAGGAACTCAGTTAATAGCATGGTTACAAATGAAGTATGGTTCTGAAGGGACAAGCATACCTCTCCTGTTTGTCTCAAAAAAGGTCTGAAAACAATTCTAGAAGAGGAGCACCACAATGCCCTTGGCAAGGGTGGCATAAGTCCCACCTCCTGAGGCAATCGTCCTGGGCTGAAGGACACCTCCCATACACATCTACAAGGACCGCTGACAGTCCCGCCTTATTATGGATACACTCTCAGCAAGTAGCTCCTGCCTTGGCTTTCCATCTACAGGCAAAGTGCAAGGTGACCTTGCAAATACATCCACTTTTCTACATCAACTATCACTAACATATCACTAACACAGGATCCTGTCTTGTCCGCCACCGGGTTCACCAGCATCCTTCTGTCGACCAAGCGCTGGATGGGGCGCCATGCTCTAGGGGAAGTGATGACGGGGTTGGGTTCCCGTGCAGCTTCCTATTCAAAGACTTCGGGCAGTTTCAGAGCTAGATCTGCCCCATACTGAGTTCAGCACAAAGAAGTAAACTCTGCACTGTGCCAGCTGCACAAAGAGAACGTGCACGCCCTGATCAGCTCTTTTCTTGTGCCTCCTAGCAGTAGAACAAGATTCTGATGATGTACGTCCTGACTACCTCCATCTCACGAGCTGAGTCCATGCATGGGGGCCCCCGCTGCCCGGCCGAGTCCATGCGCAGGGACCCCCACTGCCTGGCGCTGCTGTGGGGCCTCGGCTCCGGGAGGGAAGGAGAAGCGGGTCTTACCTGCCTGCGCAGCCGTGATTAGGGCCGTGTTCCCCTCGCTGTCCTGCCAGTTGACGTCAACGTGGGGGCACTCTGCTAAGACCACCACGGTATCCACAAAGCCGTGGTAGCAGGCGACAATAAGGCCGGTCTAGAAATGAAGAGGGAAGTGGGTCAGAGGGGCAGACCCCGAGCATCACCACTGCAGACCCCCGTGCACCCTCTGCCCTCCCGGGGGGCTGGACCAGCATCAGTGAGGACGTGGAGGACCCCAGTTCCAAGCTCTGGGCGGCAGTTTTGAGCAAGTCAGCGAGCGCCCATTCTCGAATGTTTATTGAGCCCTGACTGCGAGTAGGACTGGGCTTCGGTAACTCCGAGATCCCTGCCCTCCTGGGGCTTGCCTTCTAAGGCGGGAAAAGCATGAACTATATTCCTTATGCACAAGGAAGCGATCGACTGTGTCAGAAAGCAGACGAGGGACCGCAGGTGGGTGCAGGGGGCGTGGCTAAGTCTCCCCTAGGGTGCTGGGGTGGGCTCACGGGGAAGGAGACAGAAATGTGAAGCAGAACAAGTACACGTGTGGGTTGAACACGTGTTTCTCAGTTCAGTTTAATACTCCCTTGGGCCTCAGAAATTGTATTTGTTTCCCGTGGCTGCCACAACCAAGTAACACAAACTGCAAACAACAGCCACGCAGGTCCAGCGGGAGGGGCCTCATCCCGGGTTCCAAGGTTCAATCCAATCACCTCTCTCGCACCTTGGGCACAGTGATTGGTTCAGGGAGAGCATGTGACTGAACTGGGCCAATGAGAGACAAGGAGCGCATGCAGGCGCTGAGAGCCACCTCTGCTCCAGGTGGTGGGGACAGAGGAGGGCAGGACGTAGCTCCCGTGACCATCGTGCCCTCAGGAGAGAAGAGGGTGATGCTGCCCAGGAGTCCACCTGAAGCCTGAGGATGAAGCTCACACTATGAAGACGGAGTGGAGAGACATAGAAAGTAGTCCTGGGGACACTGTGTGAGCAGCTGGATCAAGCCCCACCTGACATGAATGGTTCTGCATTTTTCAATGATGAGAGCCAATAACCCTTTCCCACGCCCATTGTTTTTTAGTTGTTGCTGTTGTTTTGAGGGGGGACGTGGCTTAAGCTAATTTAAATTGGGTTTTGTGCCACTTGCAATGCGAAGACTCCTAACTTATTCATAAGCCATAATAACTGGACATCACTAAAAATCCCCTTGGGTGTTAGATGTACACTTGGGTCTGTACTGGGCACTGGCAGGTTTTCCATCTGCTGCCCCGGGGTATGGGCTCTGTCCCTTTGGAAATCTACAACACGCCCCCAAGAGTCACAAATACAGATGCATCTGAGGAATAACAGAACCTCAGCTGACTTTTATCAGTTCAATCAAGCTGGTGGTACAAGAGGGGAGCGGGGACCCCATTCTGTCACTTGACATTACACAGGCAAAACACCCAGGCGTGACCTCCCCCAACACACAAACACACACACATTTTTCTTTAAACCAAAATAGATTGTTTGCTATATATTTCACTGAGAAATGTATCAGCAACATCTTTTCACATCCATAAAAATACTTCTGTGTTAACATTTCCAGCGGATGTGGGGTATGGCAGAATCCTAGTTATTTAAGGAATCGCTGCTTCTTGGACACTGAGATTGTTTTCTGTTTTTATCTATTATGAGTAAAACCTGAACTGAAAACCCCTAAAGCTAAGGCTTGGTGCATACCAATCCTTATTTTCTCAGGAGGCGTTCTTAGAAGCAGTATTTCTGGATTAAAGGGAAGAATTGTTTGGAAAGTTCCTGGCACACACTGCAAACCTGCCGGGCAGAAACGTCACCAGAGCGCCTGCCTTTGCGGATCCTGCCATCCAAACTTTACTTAAGGACCCGGGTGGAAAGGAAGAATTTCCTTATTTCTCTATTTCATTGGTGGATAATAGCGGGACGCTCTCCAGGGCTCCTGAAGTACCTGGCTCTTGATTCAGCTCGCTCTTGGGCTGTCACCCTCACCTCCACTCCTTCCTACCCCAGCCACCAAGGCGGCTGCTCTGGAACCACGGCCCCTTCCGCTCCCTCATGCTCCTCCAAACACCCAGGGTAAGACTTCCTGATGGGCAGCTGGCCTCGGCTGATAGTAGCCTTAGAAATCTGAACATAACTTTAGCTCAGAAATGAAGCTTATCAAAAAAAAAAAAAAATAGGTAACTAAAATTGAGGGCTCAGGGTACAGTGGTATCAGACACAGAAGTGGTAACTCCGGTCTTCCCACACAGAGACTTGCCTTCTGATTGAAGACAATCGCCTTTATCCCCTACCATCTGGAGGTCTGTTTCAAAAGTCTGTCATTTCCACGTGTCAAAGTAGTGTTTAAGTGTAGGAGACACTCTGTTTTAGCTCGAACAGCCCCCGACAGGAGGGTGAGAGGAGAAGGACAATCTTTGGCAACCTCTGATCATAATCTCCCAAGACAACGGGAACAAAAGACTTGTCACAAAGGCAAACCCTGTCCACTTGTGGAATCGACAGAAGAATACTTGCTGATGGCTCCCTGAAGCCACAGGTAGCTTCTTTCTTAAATTATAAGCAAAGCATTTATAGAATAAACTTCTATTACCTAAGAAAAAACTAAGTCACAGCTACCTACAAGTGGAAGCCCCCATCTGGGAGTCAGCGAGGAATTCTAGGCCGTGAAAACACAGCACTAAGGTTCAAAGTCTACACATAGCAGAAAAGGTGGCGCAATGAAGAAAATAAGTTGAGGTGTTTCTGCTTAAAAATTGTAAGGGTCAGAGCTGGCCTAGCGGCATAGTGGTTAAGTTCACGTGCTCCACTTTGGCGGCCTGGGGTTCAAGAGTTCGGACCCCAGGTGACCTAGCACATCAAGCCACACTGTGGCGGCATCCCACATAAAATAGAGGAAGATTGGCACAGACGTTAGCTCAGTGACAATCTTCCTCAAGAAAAAAAAGAAAGATTGGCAACAGATGTTAGCTCACGTCCAATCTTCCTCACACACACACACACACAAAAAAAAAATTCTAAAGTTTTGTACATCGGAAAACAAAAATGAACCAAAACTCCATTCCTTGGAAGAAGAAAGGTTGATGTAAAGGATTTTAATAACATCATCTATTATATTAACAGATTAAGGGTGTGGGGGGAGCAAGTTGATCATCGTCTAAGTGGAAGAAAGCTCTCAACACACACAACCAACCAGAAAATGCACAGAAAACATCTAGAAGGATTACACCAAAATAATAAGAGTAGTATCCTCTGTAGAAAAAATGGGAATAGGGGATGTGTGGTGGTTAATTTTATGTGACATGGTTTTATGGGTACTCAGATATTTGCTGGAACATTATTCCAGATGTTTCTGTGAGGGTACTTTGGTGAGATTAACATTAAATCAGGGGATGTTGAGTAAAGCAGATAACCCTCCATGCTGTGGGTGGGCCTCATCCAATCAGTTGAAGGCCTGAAGAGAAAAAGACTGAACTCCCTGGAGCAGGAAGGAATTCTGCCACCAGACAGCCTTTGGGCTTGAACTACAACTCTTCCCTGGGTCTCTAGCCTGCCAGCCACCCTGCAGGTTTTGGACTTGCCAAGCCTCCGCAATTAGTGAACCAATTCCTTAAAATAAATCTGTGTGTGTGCATGTATCAATAGCTGTCTATAAATATATATAGTTAGACACATACAAGATGAAAACGAAAAATGCAAAACAAGCAAACGTGATGTTGACATTAATATTCTCATTAGAAAATACAGTTTTGGAACAACCATTGTAAACAACTAAAAAAAAGTACCATCTGTGAAGAGGGAGGCGGGGCCATCAGCAGGAAAAAACGGGCGCTGGCACACAGCCGAGGAAAGAGCCTGCGACACCAAGAAGCACATACAACCCCACAGCCATATGGCCCAATAATAGATCGAGTCATTATCCTGATCATCCAGAAAACAAAGGGATATTACCCCCGTTGGAGTGTGAGACAAAATTGCATCATTAGTAGCATAATTTTTTAAAGTTCACAATCTGAGAGAGTAAACCTCAGTTACTTGAAAATCCATTTCTATAAAACCCCCTTCTCCATCATAATTGCATCAAGAGGGAGGGGGAAATGTTTGCGTGGCTTCCTGAAAGAATTCAGGCATGCTGGTCCTCTAAAGACACATTTCTAAAAGGCGGCCGTGAGTTACCACTAACTAGCACGGGCGTAATTTGTTGGGTAAAGTGTGTTAGGCATATGAGCCTCAATAATCTCATTTATGATTCAGCATCGTGAACCAGAAAGTAAATCCCAGGACGGGAATTTGATCCACGTTGGTTACTGCCGACTGCTCAGCACCGAGAACAATGCCAAGCTGGTAACTGCTTGTTCAATAAATGAATGAGGACTAGGATTTTTAGGATCAGTTTCTTTCTAGATGGTAAAGGGACAGCAGGCAGTGTCCACCCTCAGCCTACCGCCTCCCCGAGCCTGGCACAGACGCTTGCAGACGTCGCCCCTGCCCCTTGGGAGGGCCAAAAGATCCAGCACTACAGTGACAGTCACATTGCTTAATCTTGCAGACTTTAGTAATTCTCACCCAAACTATCACTGTGTAAATGTTGCTTTTGTGTGATGTATCTCAGAAAACCTTTGCAGATTTGTGTGATGGCCGTTTTACTCTCTGAGAAATGTTTCCCGGGCCCTGGAGACGTGTTTACAACTGGGATGGCTGATGAGGTCAGGGGACGCATGGGAGGCGATCAGCCAAGGCCTTAATCTCAGGAGAAGGATGGTGTGTGAGCCTGGGAGGCTCAGACAAACGTGATCGACCAGATACCAAGCTGGCCTTCTAGAATCAAAACGGCAGCCAGGTTTTCCTTTGTTGACTTTTAAGATGATGCAAATTAAAATTAGGGGCCTAAGAAAAGAATATTTCACTGAGGGGGTGGAGGAATCCAAGATAAAAATAAATTATGCCATTTGGTCACAGCAAATACAGTGGCACAAGAGGGACGACGCCGCTCCTGGGTCAGCCTCCCTCGGCGAGGCAGGCACACAGACCCCATGAGCCAGGACTGACTTGGACTTTCCGTGCTGAAGTCTTTTGAAATCACCTCCTTACCATCTGATTAAGCTATTCCCAATGAGATTCCAAAGGAAGGGGTACTGTATAAAAATCTTAGTAATTCGGGGCTGGCCCCGTGGCCGAGTGGTTGGGTTCGCGCGCTCCGCTGCGGGCAGCCCAGTGTTTCGTTGGTTTGAATCCTGGGCACGGACATGGCACTGCTCATCAGACCACACTGAGGCGGCGTCCCACATGCCACAACCAGGAGGACCCACAACGAAGAACATACAACTACGTACCAGGGGGCTTTGGGGAGAAAAAGGAAAAAAATAAAATCTTTAAAAAAAAAAAAAAAACTTAGTAATTCTAATTTCCCGTAACCTGAGTTCATTATTTTGACATACAGAAAAACGGTGAGTAATGAAGCTACAAGCCCAGCTCCTCAGGAGTCCTTCCCCTGGGCCAAACTCACAATGAGCACGCACACCTGTAAGGTAGGGATTCCTCAACACGTGGCCTTGTAGAGAAGGCCACGCGTGCCCATCAACCATCAATGCTCATCTTAAATTCTTCTTTTTCTCTTTGTTTCTTTTTTTTTGGTGAGGAAGATTAGCCCTGAGTGAACATCTGTTGCCAATCTTCTCTTTTTGCTGAGGAAGATTGACCCTGAGCTACATCTGTGCCAGTCTTCCTCTATTTTGTACGTGGAACACCACTGCAGCATGGCTTGATGAGCAGTGTGTAGGTCCACACCCAGGATCCGAACCTGATAACTGGGCTGTGGAAACCAAGTGTGCAAACTTAACCACTACGCCACCAGGCAAGCCCCTTAAATTCTTCATTAAACTAAGAAATGGGTGTCGTTCAAGCCAAACCTTTCCCCATTAAGTCTTAGGGTTGTTGAATGAATTCAATCCCAAAACCCAGCCACAAACTTCCTCTCTGAAGTGTCTCCCCAGGAATTCACATTTGCATGCAATTTCTATGCTATAACATCCATTTTCCTTTAAATTCATACATGTATAAGACTCCCTGGGTGTTACTTTCTGTGACGTGTTGCTGGAAGTGTGGGGGGTAATGGGCGTGTCCAGGTCTGTTGCAGAGGGGGGTTGGGGGCTAGGGGTGACCACCTGGCCAGCAGGCAGGTCCCAGGGGTCATCCCACTTCATGGTGTGGCCCTGACCTCTCTCAGAAGCCACTCGCAGTAAGGAGCCCCACGGAGCATTCCACATGGAGCTCGTGCAACAAACGCTTACCCAAGGTCTCCTTGTGCTGGACCCAGCGTGCCGCGGGGGGACGCAGACGAAGCCAGCAGAAGCCAGCACAGCGCCTGACAACCTGCTCGTGCTCAGGCGGCCATCCCCCAGCCGCCTTCAGTGTGTGTGCATGAGTGTTTATTGCAAAGAAATTCTGAATATTGGAAAAGTAAAATGGAAATTTAAGTAATATAACAGAGACCCTTGTCTCCTCGGCTACATGAACAAAGGCTAATGTTTTGTCATCATTGCTTCAGACTTCTGTAAGAAGTCAACGTTCCAGAAGGAGCTGATGTTCTTTTTGCACCCTTCCTCCCCAGAGGCAAACAGTTAGGTGCTGCTGTGGATCCGCCCTGACCTTGCTTTTGAATTTCTATTACCTGTGCATGTATCCATAAACAAGACATAAAAGATAGGGTAGCATTTTGTATTTGAAATAGTTACAAAAACTAGCATTTCAGGTACTTATGAGCCTGCAACTTGATTTACTCCGTGCTGGACATGAGCTCTCCCCAAATTTCGGGCAAGCACGTCGTGACCACTGTAGCATCTCAGCCTCCGGGCCCCTCACTAGTCATTTGTCCCCCAAGCTGACAGCCATTTAAGTGATTCCCAAATCCCACAACTGTCGAGCAGAGCGCTGAAATTAAAACCTTGATCTGTGTCTCCTGATGCTGGCCCGAGCTACCTGAGAATGCGAGTCTTTGAAGCAGGATTTCCCGACCTCGGCATCGCTTACATTCGGGTCTGAGCTCTTTATATGAGGGCGGTCCCATGCAGTGTGGGGTGTGCAGCTGGACCCCCGGCCCTACTCCCTAAGGGACAGAAGCATCCCTCACTCCCCGTTTATGACAACCGAAAATGTCTGCAGACACCACCAAACATCCCCGCCAGGGCAAAATCACCCCCACGTGAGAAACACCCCCTATAAGTGGACTAGCTGGGGCCAGAATTTTGCCAAAATGCTCTCCAAAGTTGTCGCAACTACTTAAATGCCGCTATTGGTGTATGAAAGTTACAGTTCTCTCCATTCTCACCAGCATCAGATGGGCACACGCTGCTATAACGTTGCTATTGTGTTTTTAACTTGCTTTCCCTCGATCGCCATTCAAACTGAAGATCTTTCCAACTGTTGATTCGCCATCCGCATCTCCTCTTCAGTGAATGATTTATTGATACTCTTTGCCCATTTCTTATCAGCTTCTTTTCCTTATTGATCAGTCTGAGTTCTTTACATATTCCAGGTCAGCACTATCCCATAGAAATTTAATGGGAACCACAAATGTTAAGCCACATATTTAATTTTAAATTTTCTGGCGGCAACATTAAGAAAAGCAAAAAGAAACAGGTGAAATTTATTTTAATAATATATTTTATGTAACACAACATATCCAAAATATCATGATTTTAACATGCAATCAACATTTAAAAATTTAATATTAACGAGACAACAGGCCGTGGAGGATGCCCTGAATCATGCTTAAACTGCCAGGATGAAGCATTTGCTGCACCTCCTAGAGAGGGTCAAAGGAAATCGCTGTTGAGAGTTGTTCATGCAAAATGTCGAGCTATAAATAATCAGATGAACTCACTGAGAGTCTAGCAGAAAAACAAGTAGTTGGAAGCTGACCATCTAGTGTGTCTTGCTGCCCCAAGTAACCCTTAGTGGTCCTTAGATACGTCCCTCCTGATCCACTTTCTCCATTCTCTTTCTCTTACCCCATCACTGGCACATAGGACACATACTTGCCCAAGAGTGATGATCCATGAAGGAGTGGGAGGAGGTACACAGCCAAACTTAAAAAAACAAGGACAATCCAACTGTGGTGGTCACTAGAGCTGGCTAGTGACTCTCCTTCTCCCGCACGTGGTGGAATGGCATTTACCCACTCTTTTTGAAGTCAGGCTTGACTATCTGATTTGCTTTGGGTGACAAAATGTAGGCAAAATGGCGTGTGTCACTTCCAAAGGAAAGTTTGAAGAGACCGAGCATGATCTGCCACATTTTCTCTCTCTTTTTTTTTTTTTTGCCTTTAACTATTCTTGAAGCTCAGAGATGGAACGTGTCTCAGCCTGGGTCTCCCCGTGGGAGCGTGGAAAACAGAGCACACTGTACCTCCAGCTGACCCACCGGAGCAAGGAGCAAACCTTCATTATTTTAAACCCCTGAGAGTTGGAGTGGTCTGCTTGCTATCACAGCAAACACAGCCTGTCCAAACATAACCTGTATATGTAGGTTATATATATAGGTGTTTTATATATATAATACCTATATATATATATATATATATATATATATATGTATGTATGTAACACATACAGTTGTGTACATTTCTAAATGTGTCAACAGTTACCCACTATTTATTTTTTCCTTGGGAGGAATTGTCCTTTATTTTAAGACTATGTCTTTGCTACTTGATTGAGCACAAAATGTACTTTCATTTATAAAATGATGGGAATAGAGTTTATGACTTTCTTTTTAACTTCTTTCTTAGCTTACTAAATAAAAATTTGGTAACCACATCATGCTGCGTATTCCAAAAACGTTTTACACCAGGCCAGTCCACTACCCTGGGACCTCTGTTCTAGGCAGTGCCATTTAGTGGCTGAGCATGCTGCCGCCCGTGGCTTCTAACCTCTAACGTGGCCACACACAGTCTCCACGTTTGGGTCCTCCCCCGGGCCAATCCCCACCACCACCCTGCCATGGTTTGCCCTGGCTCCGGGCCTTTGCACATGCAGTGGCCTCCGCGTGATGGGCCCTTCCTTCCACCCCACAGCCCCATCTCCTAGTCTGCCTGGCACATGTCCGATCCCCCTGCAAGTCTGGTTAAGTCCCTTTACATCCCTTTTCTGATGCTCTCACCGGGCTGCCCTGCATGCTAACTCCTTCCCCGGAAGGTGGGCTCCCAGTGGAGAAGGCACCCCATCCTTTTAACTTTGTTTCCGCTGTAGCTGACATCTACAAGACACTCAATGAGCATTTTCGGAATGAATGAAATGTCCCTGAAACGTGTCGGTACCTCCCACCTCGCACAGTACTCAATTTACTCTAAACTGAGCCAGTGACAGCAAGGCTTGACCTTTTTATCTTACCTCCACATCAAGTAGGGAAATTACTTGAGGTCTCAGGGAAACCTCAACGATGACAGTCGCCTTTACTGCAGTAAGCATCGCTCTAGGCTGGTGCCGCCAGATCTGGGACGGAATGGTATAGATGTGGAAGCAACAGCCAAATGCAAAGAAAACAAAAGCGGGCTCAAGAATTCCACCAGGAGGAGTTCACTTTAGTGACATCAGAAGTATGTCAAGAGATCTGTAACTGCGAAAGCCTGAAAACAACCCAAACACACATCAAGAGGTGGCTGGCTAATTAAACGCACGCTATGGGACACTATGTCACCCCCAACAGGAATGAGGTTGGTATGCAGGTGCTGAGGTGGATAGATCTTGGAGGGATAGCGTTATGTAAAAAATAATCCCCACCACAGGTCAGAACAGTGTATATGAAATGACCTCTTTGAGGTGAACTTCTAAAATATGTGCATGGCTTCTGCAATGGCTACGTTCATAAAAGATCTTTTATTTTTCTGAAAGGAGATATAAGCAATTTAGCCACCTTCAAGGCATGTACTATAAGCAAGGAGCCCTTAAGCGTCTATTCTATATTTTGCATCTGTTTCAATGAGCTCTCAAGGCACACACTTTTTTTTTTTTTTTTTTTTTGGTGAGGAGGATTGTCCCTGAGCTAACATCTGTGCCCATCTTCCTCTATTTCGTATGTAGGATGCCGCCACATCATGGCTTGATGAGTGGTGCTAGGTCCACACCCGGGATCTGAACCTGTGAACTCCAGGCCACCAAAGCAGAGCACACAAACTGCAACTAGAATACACAACTATGTACTGGGGGGCTTTGGTGAGAAGAAGAAAAAAGAAAAAAGATTGGCAACAGACGTTAGCTCAGGGCCAATCTTTTAAAAACAAAGAAAAGAAAATTCAAGGTTGTCCTAATTCAAAACTATTTCCCTTTAGACTAAATTTTGCATAAAATGTGAATTTTATTAACACTGAAAATCTCATGTTTGGATTTATAATTTTAGATTATTAGTCATTTGAGGAAACTACTTTCTTCAACTACAGGCTCTCTTCAAATCCAGTATCTATATATACCTCAGCAGCTTGTCTAATTTTCCCCATGCTGGCAATGGTTGTCCCAGAGTCATCTTGCAAGCACTCAGTGATGGGAAACCACACCAGTTAACCAACAGATGACCTGAAAGGCAGCACAGTCGATGCCAATGACTTCTTCCTCTCACCATTTATTCACTTAACCTTTTTGAAGCTAAGCTTGGAATTTTTAGGACGGACATCCAAAGGTCAAGAGAGAACTTCAAAGAGACAGACGAACTGGAAGAACAAAATACAGAAACCGGATGGAACAGAAGCCACCGTGCCCAGTGAGCAAGAGCTCGGCGGGGTGCGCTGCAACAACAAGGCACGTGGGGCTCTCCTCACTCCACAGAAGAGGCTCCTCCAGCCCCGGCAAGCCTTCAGATCACACAGCCCGGCCGCCAAGTGACGGCAACCTCGGGAGAAACTGAGTCAGAACTGCCCCGCCCAGCTGCTCCTGAATTCCCAAGCCACAGAAACTGAGAGAGAAAATACATGCTGATTGTTCTTTGAAGCCACCATATTTTGGGGTGATTTATGCAGCATTAGTTAAGTAATACAAACATCAACGAGTCATAAGAATAGACTACTGACAACATGCATTCAGTCTTCTGACACCCACACGGATGAACACACAGTTAATGTTTCTGTCTTAAGAACTGGATCCTTGGATTAAGGCTGAATATATGTTTATACAAAGAAACGCATAATTAAATAAAATGTACTCAGATTACGTTAATAACCAACCATGGAAATCTACTAGATACTGTGCCAGGTAAAAAAATATACAATTAATGCCACAAACCAGCTAAGAAAATTTCCCCTCTGGGCTGAAATCAGGACTCACTATATTCCCAGATGACATGAGAACAATGCTGCTTTTCCTTTTTTCAAAAATGTTCTCCTTTAAAAAAAAAAAAAGTCCTCCTTTTGAAATTAGAAAAACAAGTTAATTTTCTATGGTATAATCTTATGTTATCAAAATTAGTAAAAATGAGGTATAGGAAGAATATTAGTCATGAGGAAAGGTTTAAATTATGAAAAAATATATACTTTTATAAACAGGTCCATAAAATTATCAACAATGCATGAAAAAAAAAAACTAGAAAGAAATGCACCAAGATTTCCGTAGCGACCGATTCTGGATGCTGACACTCTAGGTGACTTCTTTTTCTTTACTTTTCTGTAGCAAACTCCCATTTTTTCCTACAATGAACACTTCTATTTAATAACCAGAAAATTAAAAATTTTTAAGGAAGATAAAATTATGATAAAGCTTTCCGGTCTCCTGCTTATTCGACTGCGTAAGCAGCAGACTGCAAACTCGTAGGTTGGAAGGAAACAGTACAAACAGGGGAAGCTGCTGCTTATCTTTTTCTGGAAGGAGCTGTGGAGGGTAGAAATAAACATAAGCAAGCAAGCAATCAAAAAAATGAAAAATGAATTGGACCTTTCGGGATCTCTGTAGCTTATGATCAGCTTAATTTCTTGCAAATAAAGTTTCAAGAAAGGAATCCCAGTTGTCCATTACATCGGCCTCCGAGAACTGAAACCTCTGTTAAATGTTTAGCTCATCAGCCAAGTGTCTCTCACCGCAAAGCTCCCCGCCGCGGGGCTGCTGTCAGCTCTCAGAGAACAGTGTTCTACTCATGATCAATAACGCTCCGCAACCTTCTTCAAGGCAATTTTTTCACAAGTATTGGGTCTGTAATGCACAAATACTGGTTTGTGTCACATAGAGTGTGGCATAATTAAGTACGATCCAACCCGATCGATGGAGAATAAATAACTTGGCGAATTACTCCCCCAAAACAACCTATTTACTGTGTTCTGACTGGTTCTCGTTCGACCCTGGCCACTCAAAGTGGAGTCCCTGGACCAGCAGCCGAAGCATCGTCTGGGAGCCTGTTAAGAATGCAGAACCTTGGGCCCCAGCCCAGACCTAGTGAATCCTAGGCTGCATTTGCACAAGCCCCCAGCTGGGCTACAGGATATAAGGCAGGAGGAGTGCGTGTGCAGGGCAGGGCTTGCAGACGGATAGCGACCACGGCTGTCACTGCTCCTGGGGGACGAGGGCAGACTCCCCAGGCACCCTTCAGAGATGCCACAAACAGAGCCCAGCTTGCTTTCCTGTTAATTTTTATTTTGATTGGTTTTTCTTTCAGTGGGGAGGCACGTCCACTTTCTTGTCGTGCCCAGTCTCTGTCAGACATCATCATTTTCTTACTCTGTCCCAGCCTGGTGCCTAAAACACCCCCTCAAATACCAACTAATTGGTCTCATTAGTCACCCAGCTCCCTGAACCTTCACTGAGTCATCCCTGGTCCCACCTGGGCATAGAGCAGACTCCTGTCGTAGGTCAGATGGAGCGGTAACAGGAAGAAGGTGAGCGCAAGATTTTGTGGTTTGTATTCACCTTATAGATTTAGGAATGTTAGCCCCACGATGTGTGTAACAAAACAAATCCACTGGAAAGCAGGCTTCCGGGGGAGGAGGCCACACCACTTTCAGAACGCTCTCTCCATCAACCCATGAGCATCGTCCGCCATCCAACAAGCTGGTACTGCTGGCCTAGAGGTACCTGGGCTGGGTGTTGAGAAGACAGAGATGAACTCTGAAATCAGACAGTCCTTTCCCTTAGGAAATTCAGACTGGGGAAGGAGACGAGGAAGTAAACACTGAGGATGAGCCTCGCCCCAGGAGACTACAGGAGGACGGAGCACGGAAACCGGGCCAGGCTGGGGGAGGGGCTGGCACTGATGACACTGAGCCTTGTTGGCAAAACGGAAGGCAGGAGGCCCAGGGGGCCAGGGAGGATGGGGATGGCGTTCCATGTGTCGGCCAAGCCTGTGCAAAATCTGGGAGCTGACAACTCTCCCATGGGGAATTTGGGAAGTTACAAGTATTCACCCAGCTGCCCGCTGATGAGGGGATGGGTCCTGATGTCAGGAAGGGTTGTGAGGAGGGCTAAGGAGTCTGCATTGTGTCTGAAGCTAGTGGAGAAACACTGAAGGTCTTAAGCAGGATGCGTCATGATCAGATTTGTCTTCTGAAAACCTGCCTCTCAGGTGGGAGATGAGGTGGAAGGGGAGAGCCTTGCCATTTTCTTCTTTCTATTTTCAAAATATTCGTTCAATATGTGCCCCCAACCCTGCCTTTTTTTTCTTTTTAACTGACTTGGCAACTCCTTTGTGACTGAAGCTGCAATTGAAACTGACATGCGCCTGACTCATAGCTGTCAGGGTGGATGGCTTCAACACAACATTCTAGGCTTCACCGTGTCTGTTCTCCAGGTGTTCACTAATGTCTTGTAATTTGATTTTTTAATGCAAAAATTTAAATTATAACCTTTTCTAAATGTGAAGGTTCTTGATATCATTAGTCATCAGGGAAATGCAAATTAAACCCACACTGAGATACCACCATACGCCCACCAGAACAGCTAAAATTAAAAAGACTGACAATACCAAATGTTGGTGAGGGTGTGGAACTCTCGTGTTCCCAGCAAGTGGGAGTGTAAAATGGAACAGCCATATTGGGAAACCGGCAGTTTCTATTGAAGTTCAGCACATGCCTACCCATGACCCAGCAATGCCACTCACAGGCGTATTCCCAAGAGAAATAAGAGGCCATATCCACATAAGGATGTGCACAAGAACGTTCAGGGCAGCTTTATTCACAACAGCCAAAAATTGTAAACCACCCAAATATTCATTATCCGGAGACTGAAAAAGCAAACTCTGTTTTACTCAAACTTAGGAATACAAAAAGAACCAAATCTTGATACATGCAGCAATACCGACAGATCTCAAACATATTACATCAAACAAAATAAGCCAGACACAAAAATGTATACGCTGTCGGATTCCATTTAATGAAATCCAAGGACAGGCAAAAGTAATCTATGGTGATAAAAAACACTGAAGGTGACTATTGGAAAGGGATAAGAGAAAACTTTCTAGAGTAATGAAAATACCATATATCTTGATCTGGGTGATACACGTATGTGTATATTCATTTGTCAAAATTCACTGTGGGGACTCAAGAGTTATGCCTTTCACCATGTGTCAGTTATATCTCAATGAAGTAATGATAGCATTAAAAACTCAGCCAAAGACGTACAAATGGCCAATAAGCATATGAAAAGATGCTCAGCATCATTAGTCATGAGGAAAATGAAAAACATATCTAAACCACAATGAGACACCACTTCACACCTACTAGGATGATTATCATAAAGAAAAAGAAGACAGAAAATTACATGTTGGCGAGGATGTGGAGAAACTGAACCCCTGGGCACTGTTGGTGGGAATGTAAAATGGCACAGCCACTGTGGAAGACAGTTTGTGGCTCCTCAAAAAGCTAAAGAGGATTACTATATGATGTAGCAATTCCACTAGTAGGTATATACCCAAAGGAATTTAAAACAGGGACTCCAAGACATATTTGTACACCCATGTTCAAAGCAGCATTATTCACAATAGCAGCCAAAAGGTAGAAACAAGTCATCTGCAGTAGGTTGATCAGAAAGAGTGTCCCTCAAAAGACGAATGGATAAACACAATGTGGTATATCCACACAATGGAATATTGTTCCTTTAAACTAAGGAGTGAAATTCCGATGCATGCTACAACATGGATGAACCTTGAAGACATTATGCTAAGCGAAGAAGTCAAACACAAAAGGACAAATATTGTATGATTCCATTTATGTGAAATTTCTAGAACTGGCAAATTCACAGAGACAGAAAGTAGATTAGAGGTTACCAAACTAAAGGGAGGCGGGAATGGAGAGTTATTACTTAATGGTTAAAAAGTTTCTGTTTGGGGTGATGAAAAGGTTTTGGAGGGCCAGTCCAGTGATTCAGTGGTTAAGTTTACACATTCCACTTCGGTGGCCCAGGCTTCGCCGGTTTGGATCCCAGGTGTGGACCTACGCACCACTTGGCAAGCTATGCTGTGGCAGGTGTCCCACATATAAAGTAGAGGAAGATGGGCACGGATATTAGCTCAGGGCCAGGCTTCCTCAGCAAAAAGAGAAAGATTGGCAGCAGATGTTAGTTCAGGGCTAATCTTCCTCAAAAAGAAAAAAAAAAAAAGAATAAATGTTTGATTTAAAAAAAAAGTTTTGGAAATGCATAATAGAGAGTTGCAGAATATTGTGAACGTAATTCATGCCACTGAATTGTATGCTGGTTACAACGGGAAAATGTGAAATATTATGTTATACATATTTTACCACATTAAAAAATTCATAATGGAATATGCCAAATATCATTTATCATATACCTCAAATGGACAAATCATATGGTATATGAATTATACTTCAATAAAGCTGTTAAAAATGAAAAAAAAAGCAACTTACTAATACACACAACAACATGGATAGACCTCAAAACCATTATGTCTCGTGAAAGAAGCCAGACACTGGAGCACACACTTTGTATTCCACAGATGTCCCAATGCCAGCGAAACCAATCCATGGTGATGGGAATCAGCAGTGGTCACCTCTGATGCACGAGGACTGAGCAGAAAGGAGTTGAGGAAACTTACTATGGTGGTGGAAATGCTCTCTATCTTACGCTGCAGGATGACTGCAAAGGTGCATGAATTTGTCAAAAACCACGCAGCTGTTCATTTAGAATTTGTGCACTTTACAATACACAAAGTAGAGGCTGGCCCTGTGGCCAAGTGGTTAAGTTTACAATGTGTCAAGTATACCTCAATAAACTACTATTACCATAAACTATGGTTAGAAAGCAACGAGGCATTGACAGTGCTGGGGGAAGAGCAGGGCAGAGGTGGGAACCAGTCAGGAGGCTTCTATGAGTCGCCTGGGTAGACACAATGGCCGTGAATAAGGTGGTGGAATCAGGGATGCTCCGAGAGAAGTGAACCCAGAAGTGATGGAGCAGGAAAACAGACACGCGGATGCGGGAGACGAGGTAAGAAAAGGTGACTGGCTTCTGACTTGGGCCCATAAGAAAGTATCGGTCATCTGCCAAGAAAAGCAAGACAGCAAGAAAATCCAGTACTCTTGGTAAACATATGGAGGTCCAGAAATCTAAAACCAATGACAAGGAGAATCATACATACACACAAGATATATTCAACTTGAATCAGAAGTTCATGGTGGAGAGTAATTGTAATGACTTTTACGTAATTAATTTTAAAGGGCACTGGTGCATATTTAAGCGGTTTTGTTGTTTTCGTTTGGTTTGTTTTTTCCTGGCAGGAACGGTCTGCCTGGCTTATGCCAGAAACAGCATATCCCCCAGGCACAGGCAAGACAGGACCTCTTCAAAGTTTTCCACGAGTCAGTGAATACATTCTCTCTTTTACCCCAAGTAACAATTCGGGGAAGCGCCTCTCATGCCCTGGCATGCTCCACTGCCTCCCCGCTCAGTTCACACCTTCACACCTGCCTGTTCATTAAGAAGCAAGAAATAGACAACGAACAATGGACTGAAACTTCCAGAGTCATAATCGTCCCGATGGTAGAGACTAGAAAGGATGGGAGAAAATGTCCAGTTGGGGTGCAGGGATGAGCCCAGAAAGATGGCATCACAGGAAATGACAAACCTCTGAAGGTTTGTTTCATCCCCAAAAGGATGCTCAGGGCTCCCTTCGGCACACCCACCCTCAAAGCCCTCCTCTGAGAAGGCAGCTCTCCTCCACTCGGGCATCTGGGTCATGACCTTCTCTCTGTACCTACCCACTAACCACCTGTTGTGGGTTGAATTGTGTCCCCCCCCCCCCCAAAAAGATATCTTCAAGTCCTAACCCCTGGTGCCTGTGAATGTGACCTGATTTGGAAATAGTCTTTGCAGATAAAATGAACTTAAAGACCTTGAGATGAGGTCCTCCTAGAGATGTGAGAGACCCACACACAGAAGGGGGAGGACACGTGAAGATGGAGGCAGAGAATGGAGTGATGCAGCCACAAACCAAGAATGCCTGGGGTCACCAGAGGCTGAGAGAGGCAAGGAAGGACCCTCCCCTTCAGTCCTCAGAGGGAGCACCACCCTGCCGGCACCTTGATTTTGGATTTCTAGCCTTTGGAACCGAGAGGATAAATTTCTGTTGTGTGAGCCGCCTAATTTGTGGTAATTTGTAACGACAGCCCTAAGAAACATACAACAACACTCCGGCACCACACGGGCCCTGTGTCCCCCAAGCATCTCCTCCACCTGACATCCTCCCTCCTCTCCTGCTCAGCATGCCACCCTAGGGTCTGGCCCTCCCTCACCTGCAATGGCAGTAAAAGCCCCCATCAGATCACCTACCTCCTGGCCTGCCTCCTCTCCATCCTCCACACTCATGCATCTCCAGGCTTAAAACGGTCTGTTCCTGCAACTCCCTATGTACCCTGAGAGGAAAGGCCCGGGGCTGGCCCCTGCCTCTGCCCCCAGCCTCAGTGGGCATCATGTCAATGACACCTGTTGTGCTTGTAGCAGGCATTGTTTTATGCATTTGCAAAAGTAACATTCAGCTGCACCGTGCACTAAAATACTCAAAATGCCTAGTAATTTGCTTAGCTTTTATTCTTCCGGCCACCAGTAACCTCAACTTTTAATAAACAAAAAGATATGGCTGATTAGGGAAATGAACAGGACAACGAACACTCTGCAAACAGAGCCGTGCAACATAAATGTTGTTCCTTCAAAGTGGCTAAATGCAAATACAAAGGAAATAAACTGTGTGGGCAACTTACACCATCAACGAGCATCCGACATCCATAACACAGAGGATCCAGCACTCGCCTAAGCTTAGTTCTCTGAAATACGGGTTCTGAGCAGGGTCCACCAGCTTTCAGTCCACTTGTGTACTCAACTTCCTAAGTGCCCATCAAGGAGAATTTTACATTCACAAGAATTATTTACCCACAGGCATACGGTGCCACGGCGCACTCCACCCCTGTAAGTCACAGACTGATGAACAGCTGCCAACGCTCTCCTGCTGAATCTAATTCATTCTGCCTTCAGGTCTATTGTTTAGAGTAACAAGTGGCTCTTCATGTTTCCAAAATAAGCAGCATGGAAGTTGATGGAATGCTCCAAACATCTACCTGCAAAACGTTGCTGTTGCTGTTTTACTATACTTTATTTTTTAGACCAGTTTGAGGTTCACAGCAAAATTGAGTGGAAGGTACAGAGATTTCCCCACCTGCAAAGTTTTCATACCTGAAATGATGTCCAGAGCAAAGCAAGGCCTATTGCCATACCCGAATTTCAACAGTGGAGCCATAAAGGTAAAGATCGGTCCTTTTTTTTTAAAGAGCATAATGAGTTAATAGCTAAAGCTTTACAAAAAAAGAAAAGGAAAGGAAATATAGAGTGAATATATGCCATAATAATTGAAAATGGGCGATTGCCTAGAAAAGGAAAGGCAGTCCTAGCACACTGGTTGATTCTACAACCAACAATAGTTACAGTGTCATAACACATAAATGTTACTTGTTTTCAAATGTTAGGATCAAAGGACAGATAAAGTCAAGTTGTACATAAGCATAGTTACAGATTAGAGAAAATGTTATTAATCTTGAGCGGAAAGATAATGAATGAGGACAAAATGAGAGGTGGACGTGGGGAGACAAAGTAGAGAAAATTTAGGAATGTCCTTCCCTGATGGAGAAGTCCAAAAATCCTGACTAGAATGGATGGCAACGAAATCAAGATTGAAATCAAAGATCTAAGTGCAGTGTAGGTGGCTGACAATTAGCTTCTCTGATTGCAATGTAAGAGCCTGACAGTAAGCTTTTGATTGCTGAGGCGTCCACTTTGAAGACATCCATCTGGAACAAACACACTGGTTGCCAGCTATTCAATTCGATAAACAGCCAGGCCACCCCGCTCATGAAGTTCCCCTTTTAGGAGGCCCTGAGTGACCCCAATAACTGACCACTGACTGACCGCTTGTTTTTCCCTTCCAGGACTTTCCCAGTCTTACGTTTTAAATTCACCAAAAAAGAATGAACCTGCAAAACACTAGCACCCCACCCTTGACCCCAAAGAGGCCAGAACTCCAGGCTCTCTCTCTCTCTCTCTCCCCCCATCTCCCCATGACCTCACTGTGTAGCCCCGAGCATGCCATGTACCCTCCAGGACCTGTAAGCAATAAATCTTGTTTTTTCAAAGTTCCATGATAGTTGTTGTTGGGGCGCATCCTGCAGTCATAATAAGAACCACAGGGCTGGTCCAGGCACAATACTGGCTCTGGTGGGGGAACGTCAGTGGGGGCTGCCACAAGGAGTATGGGCCCAGGTGAATGCCCACTGTTATTTCTAGCCGACAGGATCATACTGATAGGCTGAGAAGGGCACAAAACAATAAGGCATTAAAACAATAAATATGAAAAATTCTGGGTGGGTATCTCTGACTGGAAAGGGGAAAAAAGAAGTATATGTCAGCAAAAGACTCCATCTGTCACTGCAGGGGGTCCTTAGCATTGTCCCAAATGGATAAATCAAGGCAGCCATTACGAGCAAGTTGTGCATCACCAGGGAGGTGACCCCCAGAAGAAATGAACATGGGAATGGTTACAACTGATCACTTCTGGTTAGCAGACAGGAGAGGAGACGCTCTGGGGTGAGTACGTGCTGCTGTTCACTATGAGTCCAGCTGCAAGGTCTCTGTTGTATCACATAAATGTACTAATTTAACAAAAATGGGGAAGGGACGTAGAATACTCACAAGAATATAAACGTACATCAATGGGAAAAAATTAAATAGATGGCCCAAGAATAAGACCCTTGTCTTTAAAGGCCAAGGTGTGTTAAAGGAACAATCTGGAAAATGGATGGATTATTTAACCAACATTGTTGGAAGAGTTGATTATTAAGCAGGAAAAATATAGACATACACACCATAAATCAAAAATACAATTCAAAGGACTAAAAGTTCAGGGGCAAAAATAAATAGGTACATACATACATAATTACCCCCTAAACTAGGATCAGTTACTTGATCATGAGACAAGGAAGGGCTTCAAAAGCATAAGAACAATGAATAAAATAAAAAATAAAAATATAAATGTACCTAACTCCATGAAAGCATAATATCAATCTACATCAAAAATTATAAGCAAAATGAAAAGGAAACTGAAAAACAGCAACCAAAATCAATGACGTACACAGGATTATTCAAATATCAACAGAAATATATTAAATATCAGCATAAATACCCCAACAGTGCAATTTTTTAGTGAATAAAGAACAGAAAAACCAAAGAAGAAAAGTAAAGAGTCAAATATATGTCAAATATATATAAACTCACTAGTGTGCAAAGTAGTACAAATTAAAATATTGAGACACCATGTACTTAACAAAAAAGATTATATTTCAGACATTCACGGAAGATGGATTGCTCAATTAATGGTGTTGGACAAATGCCCTAGCTACATGGGAAAAATAAGGTTGGCTCTTTACCTCATGTCTTATGCCAAAATGAATCATTAAATATACAACCATAAAACACTGGAATAAAATTTAGATGAGTATTTCTACAAACTTGGCTTTAAAAAAGCATTTTGAAACATGACAGCAAAGCCAGAAGCCATAAAAGATAAATACGATTGTACAAAAATCTACACCCTCTCATCAAAACAGTATAAACAAAGTAAAAAGGCAAACTATAGGAACTCACACTTCCAGCTAGGAAAAACCAGCTTCAGTCAGATCCATTCTTCCAATGAGAACAACAAGTAAGACTGAACAAAATTTTTTTTTAATCTAGTTGGAGGCATCAGACTTCCGAGACAAAGAGAACTTGCAAGCCCAGTATTCCAGGAAGAAGGTGAAAGCCCTCAGAAGAGCTTCCATTATCATCAGGCTTCCCCTCACGGTACTTGCTGATTCATAAGGCTGAGAGACTGAGAAACCAGGCAGAGAGGAACAGCTAAAGATCAGAGGCGTTAGGCAGAGTCTACCACAGCCTCAGGGCTTAAGGAGACAAAACTGGACCTCACAGTCTGCCAAGGATGACAGGCCTGCTACACAGCCCACATTTTCTGTAGGAAGCCCAAAGGGCTTTGTAAGACTAGATCTTACAAGGACTATCCAACCTAGCCTGCAATTATCTGCCCCACTCTGTCTGCCAGAGCAAATTAAATCCTTTCTGAAGTAAGATAACACCATCGAGAGCTACTTCAATTTTTCATACACAATGTCTAGCATTCAAAAAAAAAAATTACCTGATATATATCAGGAGACAGAACCAAGAGAAAAATAGAGAATAGAAAATATCTCCAGGAGATACAGATACTGGAGTTATCAGACTTTACAATAACTGATTAGTATTAACAGAAAATAATGACAAATGGAGAATTTTAGCAGAAAACTGGAATCTACAAAGAAGAATCAAATAGAGATTTTAGAAAAAGTGAAATTAAGAATTTAAAAAGGAGTTAATAAGCAGAATAACCAGAGAATTAATGAACGGGAAGATGGGTTAACCAAAAACTCCCAGGAGAAAAAAAAGGATGGAAAAGGTAGGAAAGAAACATAAAAGACACATGGAGCATGGCGGAAAAGGTCTAATATATGTGAATTTGGTGTCACAGAATGGGAGGAAAAAGAGGATAGGACAAAACAATATTTGCCAAGATAGCGGCAGAGAATTTTCCCAAACTGAAAAAAGATAGCAAGCCATAAATTCAAGAAATTCTACAAATCCCAAACAAGATTTAAAAAATGAACGCAAACTGGAAAAAGAATGCAGAACATATGCTAGACAAAGAATAATATCGTTAGCATATTTTAAAAATTCTTAGAACTCAAGAAGAAAAGACACGCTAATCCAAAAAATGAGCAAAAGATATGAAGAAGTAAATCAAAGACGGAAGAAATCTAAATGGCTAGTAAACATCTTATATGAAACGTTTCAACCTCACTAATCATCAAAGACATGCATACTAAAGTGAGGTCTCATTTTGGACCATGAGTTAGAAAAGATTAAAAAGATGAAAATAAGTAGCGTTAGCAAAGTATGGAAGGAAAGGCACTCTAATATCTTGCTGGTGAGCATAAGCAGGTTCATCCTTTCTAGAGGGCAATTTGTTATTATGTATCATGTCAGTCGGGATAAGTTAGGTAATACAGCAGTAACATTCAATCCCCATATCTCAATGGCTTATGACAATATCTGCTTGCTCATGCCATCATATCTGCTGCAGGTGAGCTGCAACTCTTTTCCATGTTTTCCCTGTGTGACTCAGGTGGATGGAGGAGCCGCTCCCTGGAATATTGCAAGTCTCATCACAGAGGGGATCTTAAAACTTACAGCCAAAGTTACCCAAGTCACTTCCCACACTGAACTCGCCAGAGCAAGTGGCATGGCCAAGTGTGATGCTATGGAGAGAAGCCTAGTCCTGCTCCAGGGAAAGGCAGAATTATTTGTGAAAATAACAGGACCCACCATGTGGATCCAAACTCAAGACCCAAGAATTTCCTAAGAAAACAATTAGATCAACGTGCAAAGACACATGCAAATTGCTCTATAATTCATAAATGACGAACTAGAAACAACCTCAGTGTCCACTAGGACGTCTAAGTCAAATAAAAACATCCAGAAAATAGAATATATTGCAATAATTAAAAATAATGATATGTATTTGCTGAGCTGGAAAGGTGTGCTCAATAAGTTGCTAAGGAAAAAGGCAGATCCCATACATCACATTATATTAAATGACTCTGAAGATATGCCTAAAAAATTCAATCATCTCTAGATCAATGATTTTCATCTTTGGCATTTTACCTTTCACGTTATCTGAATATCTCACAATAAGCTGGCATGACTTTTAATGCTTCAAAGACCAACAAAGTCATTTCAATATTTTTAATAATTAATGTGCAGCGTGATGAGGATACAGCAAATCAGGCAACTTCATAGCTGCGGGTAGAAAGAGAAATTAGTACAGCCCTTCCTAGAGAGCAAGATGACCTTTAAAAGGCCCGCGCTCTTAAACCCAATAACATACCTTCTAAGACTTGGTCTAAAAGAGAATGCTCCGAGAGCCAGTAAAAGATATACCGAGATATCCATTTATCAGAGCATTATTTACACAGCACAATTTCAGATACAACCGAAATGTCCAACAAATGATTAAATAAATAAACAATGATGTATGCAGAAATGGGTTCTGACTATCAAGATTCTAAAGTACTTTTAACATGGAAATGAGCTCAGAGATGCTTATAAGGGAAAAAAAGCAGGATCTGAAACCGTATTTATGGGATAAACCTTAGAGACGAACAGACTGACAGGTCAGTTCACATGTTAACTGTACTGTCTCCGGGCCCCGGTAGGCCACTTGCTTTTATTTTCTTCTTTATACTTTGCTCTTCTTTCTTTTGTTTTTTGCTTTCATTTTACATACCTAAATATTTCTATGGGAAGCAGAAAAAAGTACCTAATAAATATTATTGTTAAATGTCAGAGTCGAAGGGTAAGGAGGAAGGTAGCGTGCTCGTTCATGGGGAAAATCAACCTCCATCCAGGAGGATCTTCACACATCACTAAAATCAGAAACATTCTAGCACAATGAAAACTTCCTGGACCCCAGCTTCCTGGACCCCAACTTGAAATCCAGCAAGCAAAGCTTCTCCCAACCTCTCAGGGAAGCACACTGTGCAGCTGAGAGTCAGGAAACGTGTAAACGTACGGCGAAAGGCCCATGTTTGCAGTGCTATTCAGTTAAAAGCTGGGAAAGAGATGAGACATGTAAATGTATTGGAAAAGGCCCACATTTGCCATGGAAAGATCTTTCACCATTTGAATCTGCTCTGCCTACAGGAGACCAGTAGCAATTTCCTAAAATTATGCAATAAGATAATGCACCAAAAAACTAAGCATAGAAAGACGAGAACTATTCTGTTGGCCTAAATGTTGTTATGAAATGTATACAAAATATAGAGAAGAAAGCAGTGGGCACGCGCACACACTGAGCTACAGGGACCCCAGGCACACGGTGTTTTCACAGTGCATCAGATTCAAACAGTGATTTCCAACGAGGTGAAGAGCCACTGGCTGTGGCACCAACACCAGCCCTTCCTTTCTCTTCACATAGGGCTGCATTATTTCTTACTGTCACATGATGGGAGAAAGAAATACTATTCAACCCAGCGAGGAACATAGCTGATGAAGAAACTCTCAAGACCCATGTTAACACAGAATTCAGGGTCTTCACCACAGACTGTTGTCATCTGTCAGTTCCTTGAGGACAGAGCCCAGGGTTTATACTTCTCAGAGCCTCCAGTCTCCGCCAGAGGGCCTGCATGGAGAAGCTGTCTGCAAAGATCTGCAGATGGGGAGAGGATGGAGGGCAGCGTGTTCCAGGTGAGGAGGGGGAGGAGGGGCCATGCACAGAACCTCAGAGCTGCGGTCCTACATCTCTGACCCCAGAACCCCGACTCTGCTTCATGCACGTGCCATTTGGTACCGTCAACCCCAGGTGGAAACCCATCAAACACCACAGCCAGCACACCCACTACGCAGGCCGGCAGACCTCTGGGCAGCCAGGCTGCGGGGGCTGACAGAGGAAGCCACAAGCACCCTCGGAAGTGCTTTCTAGTTCTAGGGGTTTCTCTCAGGGTTTCCCTCCACACGAGGGAAGGCAGATGCTCCACAGACTCTCATAATCACATTCTTAAACTTCCTGTGTCAAACGGAAATGACCACCTAGACCTCAAGTCAGGTCTAAAAAGCTGAAGTTTAAGGACACTAGAGGAGCAACCTGAATATAGATTTGTAAACCAAGGGCATGTTTGGGGACCTCAGTTTCCAAGGCCAAATGCATCTATGGAATACTTCTGATTCAGTGACATGAATATGGAAAAGGTATTAATTCAATGAAGTACAACATCAGAGACAAGCTCACCACAACCAGTCCTTAAGAACGTCTGGCCTTGAACACCTTGTCCACTTGAAGGAACACCGAATTTCAGCAACACATTACTAAAACTTCCACTTCTGAGTGGAACTGGGTCTTCTTTCTTCCTCTCACTCTGGTTGCCCAAGTCTGACCTTCTCTCTTTAAGTGGTATCACAAGTCACTTCTGACCTCTCCTTCTGCCAGCTGCCCTGCTTCACTCTGCTCCAGCACCTCTGGCCTCTAGGCTGTTCCGGAACATTCCAGAACACTCCAGAACTTCCACCTCACAGCCCTTTGTTCTTGCTGTTCCATCTGGGCTGCTCCATCCAGGACTGCTCTTCCCCTAGACAATCCCACAGCAAGACTTTCACTTCCTTCGAGTCTTTACTCACAGGCTGTCTCCTCACGGCGGAGGGACAATTTCAGCATCAGTCCAGCCCTGCACAACTCGTGCCCTGCCTTGCCTCCTCAGCACCAAGAGCTCCCTCACACGCCAGGGATTTTATACCTTTTACTGAATCACCTTCTTTACTGTTTCTCTCCCCCAAAAGCACAGGAGCTCCATTTGAGTGGGAATTTCTGTCTTTGTTCCGGACAAGAGCAACATTTGCTGAATAAACGAATCCATTAAACTGAAAAGAAGGCAACTTCGAAAATCAAGAAGCATATTCACGCACACTCTTTTTTGTGGTATTTCTTTTTAAAGGAAGAACGGCAGCACTGCGTTTGCTGGAAGTGTTAGTAGTGAATAGAAATCCCTCTGAAAGCAAAACCGAAAGCACAGTTTTCTTGGAAGAATACGCATCACCAAGTCATGCTAGGCATGAAATGGGTCATCGCTGGCTCCTCATTAGCTTCATTATCAGTTAAATTTCCCCAAGGACGTGGAGCGGATGGTCAAGTCATGCCTCTTGGGCGAAGTCACCGCCTATTACATTTTTAAAAGCACAACTTGTCCTATTGTGAGTCAAACATTGAGATTCTAACAACAAATATTCGAACTGAGAAACTGAGAAGTGTTTACAGTGCTGGGAACTCTAATTATAGGGCTTTTTCTTTTGATGGAATAGGAGCATCTCGGAGGAGCTGGTAAATACAATTTTCCTACTAAGCTATGTAAATTCTCTAACATTAAAAAACACCTGACAAAATTTTGGTGAGGAAGATGCAGAAGGAAGCAACTAGGCATGCCAAATACTACAGATCCTCCTCCGACCTCACACCCCATGTGCAGAGGCTCTCATGTTCACAACTGATTCTCTGATTCAGTGACTGCCAACCAGGGAGTGATCCTGCCCCCAGAGAGGACACTGTCAATGGCTGGAGACATTTTTGGCTGTCACAGTTAGGGGGAAGGAGGGCTGCTGGCATCTACTAGGTGGAGGCCAGGGATGCTGCTCAACATCCTACAGTGCACGGAGCAGCCCCACAACAAAGAATTTTCTGGCCCCAAATGTCAGTAGTGTCAAGGTTGAGAAGCCTCAACACAATAAAGGCCATTTATTTAAAGCTCACAGCTAACATCATCATCAATGGGGAAAAATGGACAGTTTTTAACTTAAGATCCGGTACAAAGACACCCACTCTCACCACTTCTATTCATCACAGTACCGGAAGTCCTAGCAAGAGCAATCAGATAAGAAAAAGAAATAAAAGGCATCCAAATCAGAAAGGAAGAAGTAAAATTATCTGTTTGCAGATGCTACGATCCTATACACAGGAAACCCTAAGGGGTCCGCCAAAAAACTGTTAGAACTAATAAATGCATTCAGTAAAGTTGCAAGATACAAAATCAACATGCAAAACTCAGTTGCAATTCTTTTCACCAATCAAGATCTATCTAAAAAGGAAATCGAGAAAACAATCCCATTTATGATAGCATCAAAAATAATAAATACTTAGGAATAAACTTAACCAAGAAGGTCAAAGATCTGTACTCTGAAAAGTATAAAATGTTGATGAAAGAAATGGAAGAAAACACAAATAAACAGAAAGATAAACTGTGTTCATGAATTGGAAGACTATTATTAAAATGTCCCTGCTACCCAAAGCTATCTACAGATTCAATGGAATTCCTACCAAAATGCCAATGGCATTTTTCACAGAAATAGAAAAACACAATTCTAAAATTTGTGTGTAACCACGGAAGACCCCAAAAGGCCAACGCAATCTTCAGAAAGAAGAACAAAGCCAGAGGCACCACACTTTCTGATTTCAGATTATATTACAAAGTTAGAGTAATCAAAGCAGTACAGCATGGGCACAAAAACAAAGATCAGTGGAACAGAATAGAGCCCAGAAACAAACCCAAACATGTAAGGTCAACTGATTTTCAACAAGGGCACCAAGAATACACAGTGAAGGATAGTCTCTCCAATAAATGGTATTGGGAAAACCAGATAACCACAAGCAAAAGAATGAAACTAGATCCTTATCTTACACCATCCACAAAAGTCAACCCAAGTGGATTAAAGACTTAACCCTGAAACTGTATTTATAAGTATTTTCAAAATCAAGGGTATATAACTGGCAGCCAGACACGGCACCCCAATCTTATTCAACAAGCAGGTACAAACCACCTCCTGCGTGCAACAAAGTCTGCTAGGCTGAAGAGGACATAAGCTGAGTGATGCTCAGGATCTCCCCTCATGGAGCGTACCAAGCTTAGAGAGAAAACATTGACCAAGCATCATAAAACACAGCATCTGTTGGATCCTTGTGGCCTGAGCCCGGGGCGTGTATTTCTCTGGGCCTCCAGTCCCCTGCAGAGGGCCTGGCATGGGGAAGCCCTCAGCGAAGATCTGGGGGTGCGTGGAGGACTGTCGAGTGCATGTCACAGTCTGACTGCAAAGCCAGGGTCGCCTCTGCCATGCCCAGCAGCTTCCCTCGCCCAGATGGAAGCAGACCCGTGCCTTGTCGTCTACCCCACACCTGTTTTTCTAAGGTAGCCCCAACAGAAACAGCTAAGATGGAAACGAGAAGAAATACGAGGGCCCAATGTTGCGGGGGGAAACGTGAGCCTCAGAATCCTCTGGAGGTTTTGTTGAATGGAGTGCTGACCCCACAGTCAGGAGGTCCAGGATGAGCTCCCAGGTGACACTGACCCCACAGGACGGGGCGCCCATGTCAGCAAGACCAAGCAGAGATGGAGAGAGGACAGCTCAGCCCAGTGCTCAGTGTGGAATGGGCCAAGCTAGGGGTTAGCGTAGTTTTTAAAAACTTAATTCCTTCTCATACACTGTAATCTATAGGAAATTTAGGGTAAGACACTTGCAGGTGGAACTGACACATGTCACATTGCCTTGCCCACGGCAACAACTTCCTCTGGTCAAGGGGATGTTGTATTCCTTTATTGAGTAAAATGACAAGATACGTGGACAGAAAGTTATAAGGATCTGGTTCTCCTGTCATCAAAATCCTTTTATAAATAATGTAAATAGTTAAAGAAAGTAGATTAGTAGTTGCTGAGGGCTGGAGGGGATGGGGGCATTGAGGGGTGATGCAGAAAGTTCCAAGGTTTCTTTCTGAGGTGATGAAAATGTTCTCAAATTGGTTGTGATGATGGTTGCTCATGTCTGTGAATATAATAAAAACCATTGAATGGTTTTTAATTCACTTTAAATGGGTGAATTGTATGGTATATGAATTATACATCAATACAGCTGTATTTAAAACATTCATTTTTCTTCCCTTTCTCTTTCGAATTACTCTCTTTTACTTTGCATATTGGGGATTTCCCATTACTTTCCACTTTAAAGGCTTAAATTAGGTTTTTTAAAAAATTTTCCTTCCATTCCTGGGCATCCGATGACTATTTAATTTTAATTATTTAATTTTACACATTGAAGCTTTTTGTTTTAATCACAGGATAGTAGAATTCTGTACTTTTAGAGATGGAGACCATCTATGGGTGAACTCATCCAATTTTCCAGGCAGAGACCTGGGATTTTTTTGAGTTGAAAGTCATGCACACGTACTTCTATTCAAATATGGAAAAACTACACACCTCTCCTGCACGGAAAGATATTTAAAATACATAGGTTTTTAGTACTCCTTCAGCATTTGATATGGTGTTTTGCTACGGAATGAACGTGTACCCCCCAAATTCTATGCTGAAATCCTGACTCCCAGTGTGATGGTATGAGGAGGTGAGGCCTTTGGCAGGTGATATGGTCATGACGGTGGAGCACCCAGCAATGGGATTAGTGCCCTGATAAGAGACCTCAAAGAGCTCCCTCCCCTCCTGCCCTGTGCGGACGCAGCAAAAAAGACGGCCGTCTAGGAACCAGGCAGCAGGCCCTCACCGGACACCAGATCTGCCAGTGCTTTGATCTGGGACCTCAGCCTCCAGAACTGTGAGAAACAAATGTCTGTTGTTTATAAGCCACTCAGCCAGTGGCATTCTGGGATAGCAGCCCCAACGGACTAAGACATGTTTTAATAGCAAATGTTCAAGAATACCCATTCCTGTGGGAAAAAAAAAAAAGCCTTGTTCCTTTCCACAAAGACTTTTTTCTAAAGTCCGCATGCTACTGATAAGGGAACACAGCCTCCATGTATACGCTAAATTTCTCATGCTGAAATCAAGCCATCTGCAAACTGGTAGATGGAACCTAGCAGACACAAACCAAAGGTCAATGTGAGTTTCAATTATTTTCAAAGACCCTCCATTGAATTAACATTAGGAAATTTTTTTAAAAATTAATTAATTAATAGTATCTTAAGTATTTCTGGACCCAATAAAAATTATTAGTAGAATCATTGTAAGTCACTGCCTTAAACAAATGGGATAAGATTTTGATATTTTTAAATTAACTCAATACGCTTGTGCTTCATTCTAAGCATACCAAATGGATTTAGATTTGTTGACGCCAAAGAAAATTTTTAAATGATTATTTCTATTAAAAACACATTCACCACAGATTGCCTGGTGCATTTTAAGTACCCGAATTTTTTAGAGAAATGTATTTACCCTACTTTTCACGTATGGCAGTGAAGACTGCACCCTCCACTCCGGCCTTCCCCCCGCAGGCCCTCCCTGATCGAGGGCTCTCCCGTCTCCCAAAAGCCCCTCAAGAAGAGGCATTTGTCCTGTGTCCCACCTGGGTGACAGCTCTCTCGTGTGATCAAAGAATCTAATCCAAGCGAACGTTTAGGCAAAGGCTTGCCTCTTGGTGGACGATCCCCCTGATTATATAACCTAACACATCAGCTTTCCTCCAAAGGAGGGCTTCCAGATACCGCTCAAGGAGACATTCTGTGGTCAGCAGGTCTTTCTCCTTCTCTAAGGGGACACTTTGTGTGTGGCCCCAACTCACGAGTGGCCTTCTTCCTAAGTAGGGCGAGCGACCATCCCCGCTGGCCGGGGCAGGGGGCTTTCCCAGGTGCGGGACTTTCAGGGCCCAAACGGGAAAGTCCTGAGCAGACCACACAGAGCGAGCTCATCACGCTACAGCGCCAAAACTCGCCCACGGAAAGCGGCCTCCCCCCCATCGCAGTGCATGCAGGGTGAGTCCGGGGACCTCAGAGGTGGCCCGCTCCAGCCCACCCTTCCACAGACGAGGATGCGCAAGTGACAAGATGTCTGTCTCAGAATCGCTCTTTCCGCTGCTCCACGGTGCCTCTTATGTCCCTTTTACTGCAGATGAAACAGGTCCCCCAAAGATCTGGATCCCTGGAAGCAGGACAGTCAGCAGGGAGCCATGTCTCCCGGTGACGAAGGACTCCACGGTGCAGCAAGTTGGCTTCAGAGCCTCTTACCGAGTCCAACCGTCGCCTGGTGCTGCTCTAAATGGAATTCACTTCCTAGAAACCTGCCCATTATCTAACACCAAAGAAAGGGCGCCTGCAAAACCAACCCAGGAGCTGTGTGGATGCAGCTAATTTTAGCACATGACTATTGTCCCTCATGTTTGCAAATACAAAAGCTGGGAGTTCTAGAAGGAAGCAATAAGAGACTGACCTCTCTGATACGAGTGAGGAGGGCCAGGCCCCTCGCAATGGCTAGTCTGACACTATCAAGAAGTAGGAATGGAAGGAGACTTTGGGACCCTCTACACCTGCTCGTTTACAGGGGAACAGCACCACAGAATCGGGCCCTGAAAGCCCCAGGATGGACCAGGGCTTCGACTCCAGGGCTCCTTGCACTAACTTGTACTCATAGGAAATGTTGAAGGAAAGAAAAAAGGCTTGTGACGAATCCTGGTATAACAGCCATCCTTCCCCTCCTCGAAATGCTCTCCTTCATCCTCGTCCTTCATGTGTCTGGACCTTTCTCATTCTCCTCTGAGCCTCAGACTGCTTCCACTCCATTTCCTGAGGCAGCATGTCGGCCTCCACCCACCCGGAATCAAAGGTGCTCCCAAGAGGTGGCCCCAGCCGCCTCTCTGCTCCCTCCGCATCTCCCCAACCTGCTCCATTTGCACCCATGGCACCAACCACCACTCTCATTGTAGTACCAACGCCTATTATGAGATCTACCCCCTTAACAAACGTTTATGGTCACAGAGGATCCTCGCCAAGTAGACATGCCATTTTCTTGACTACTCCTCTGTGGTTAAACATTCACTTCCATCTTTCCTCTTGGCTAAAATTCAGACAACGGTACTGGAAAACCATCTGGAGATTAATTCACCCATAGAAACAATAGTTCCATTTACTGAGTTCCTATGATGTGGCATGCACTGTATATATGTTACCAATTTGCTCTACCTAGAACTTCTCTGAGGTATTGTTATCCTCGTCATCAGCATCCTCATTTTCTAGTTGAAGATCTAGAGGAAACTGAGGATCAAAAGATCAAGTGACTTGTCCAGGATCATGGAAGCAACCGAAGCCTGCCATCTCTGGCCACCAAACTTATTTTCTACTCTAAGAAAAGTTCTAGAGCACTTCAAACAAGTGTACATGCCAATCACCTCAAGACCTACTTAAAGTGCAGATTCTGGTCCAGGAGGTCTAAGGAGGGGCCTGGGATCCTGCATTCGGGAAAAGCTCCCAGGTGCTGCCAGTGCTGCTGGTCCATTACCACACTTTAGCAGCAATGGTTTAAACACCTGAGTCCCAGTTGGTCCCATTCCCACATGTTAACCAGGTCTGATCCTGCTGTAATTTCCAAAATTTGAACTATTCATAGTGGTAACGCTACAGATAAAAGACAATGCAAGCCTTTTTGTGTTTTTTTCCCAATTATTTTTATTGTGGTAACGCAAAACTTACCATCTTCACCATTTTGAAGGGTTGCCCTCCTTCATTTTTATTAAGCTTGTGACTTTGAAATAGTGACATACCCACAGGAAGTTGTTCCTTTCTGCCTTCCTCTCCCGTGTCAACATCTTTCTTGCATAATTACGGTACAAGAGCAACACCAAGAAGTTGACATTGCCGCAATCCACAGAGCTTATTCAGATGTCACCAGGTATACAAGCACCCGTGTGTGTGTGTGCAGTCCTACGCAATTTTAACCCACATGTAGCTCCCCATAACCACCACCATAATCTAGATGCAGGGCCGTGCCATCACTACGAGGCACCCTCCTGCGACCCTGTTAGAAGAGCACCCACTCCTCCTCTCAGCACAGCCCGAACCCGGGCAACCTCTAATTTGTTCTCCATCTCTACAACCGCATTATTTCAAGACTGTTACATAAATGGAACCATACAGCCTATGATCTTGTGAGGTGGACTTTTTCCACTCAGCCTAATTTCCCAGTCTTCCTTTATTTTTAAACCAACATCACATGCCTTGCCTTGTCTCAGAAAATGTGCAACTATAAATTCAATTAACACGCTTTACTGGGACCTCCCATGAGCAGGGCTCCTGCCTCTTGGTCAGGCCTCACCCCCACACCTCCTGCCTACACCTCTCTCAGCTGGAATATCCCTCACCAAGTGTGGTCTCTACTGCAAGAGTCACTTAAATCTCAGAAACAGAAGCCCAAGTGCTTGATTCTCCATCCCGTCACATGCCTACTTGGGATCTGCATTATTCAGAGCTGACATAAACATACCTTTGGAAGCAGACATTTGTTTTTCTGTTACTTTAAAATTGCTCTCAGGGGCCAGCCCGGTGGCATAGTGGTTGGATCCGTGGGCTCCACTTCAGCAGCCCAGGGTTCACAGGTTCGGATCCTGAGCACAGACCTACACACCACTCATCAAACCATGCTGTGGTGGTGTCCTACATGCAAAGTGGAGGAAGACTGGCACAGATGTTACCTCAGGGCCAATCTTCCTCAAGCAAAAAGAGGAAGATTGGCAACAGATGTTAGCTCAGGGCCAATCTTTCTCACCAAAAAAATAAAATCAAATAAAAATAAATTACTTAATCAAATTAAATTACATTGCTCTCAAACCTCACCATTCCAATCCAATTTGCCACCATGCCAAGTGTCACCTGGGATTTCACGTCTACCTTAATTTCCATGTCTCTGACTTAGTAGAAATAAGTAAAATCCACCTTCAACTGTCTTTCAAATTCAGGAACACCTTTAAAAACAGTCTCTTCCAAATTCTTTTATGTACACACACCCCGAATGACATCAAGGATTCTTAACATCCTACTTCATCTTAAAATCTCACCTTATAAGAACACATACACGCCCCATACATATGCCATCATTCCACCAGGCTGTCTAGAAAAATTACTTCCCAAATGTCTTGAATGAAACATATTTTCTTGGTTCGCATTTTTTTTTTTTTAAAGATTTTATTTTTTTCCTTTTTCTCCCCAAAGCCCCCCAGTACATAGTTGTATATTCTTCGTTGTGGGTCCTTCTAGTTGCGGCATGTGGGATGCTGCCTCAGCGTGGTTTGATGAGCAGTGCCATGTCCGCACCCAGGATTCGAATTAACGAAACACTGGGCCGCCTGCAGCGGAGCGCGCGAACTTAACCACTCGGCCACGGGGTCAGCCCCATTGGTTCGCATTTTTTAACAACTTCTCTAATCCTTCCTATTTCTTTTAAAGAGAAGAACATATTGTTTTACGTATGAAACTGTTTTGACCTAATTTGAAGAAATCATAGAATGTCACTTGGTTATGATTTAGAATTTTACTGGCCCAATAGATTGTAAATCAGTCTGAAGCAGTTAAGCTCACGTGCTCTGCTTCAGCAGCCCGGGGCTTGCCGGTTCGGACCCCAGGCATGGACCTATGCACTGCTTATCAAGCCATGCTGTGGTAGGCATCCCACATATAAAGTAGAGGAAAATGGGCATGGATGTTAGCTCAGGACCAGTCTTCTTCAGCAAAAAGAGGAGGATTGGCAGCGGATGTTAGCTCAGGGCTAATCTTCCTCAAAAAAAGAAAAGAAAAGAAATCGCCAAGAGGTATCACACAGACCATATTCTCTGAATTGGGTTTAAAAAGTTATTTTAATAAAGCTTAACATATCTTTTAAAAATTTTAAACACAATTCTAAATAATTTCTAGGTCAAAAAGAGAGGAAATCATCTTGTAAATTAGAACAGAACCACAATAAAATACTGTGTATCAAAACTAGTGAGAAAAGCAAAAGTGATACTTTGAGAGAAAATTTTGGGTAGAATAAACCTGAAGGAATGAATAAAAAGAAAATCAGAAATTGACGAAATTGTGAAGAAAGAAACAGATCCAGAGCAAAAGTTGACTCTCTTAAAAGATTCATAAAATAGATGTTTTTGACAATATTTGTCACAAAAGAGAAATAGCATAAACTCAAAAATATAGGAAAACAGGATATAATCCAGTTACAGCAGAGATTAAAAAGAGAACTGTATGAAAACTTCATACTATCGACCTTTAAACCTTAGGAAAAATGGAAGCTCCCTAGGAAAATAGGTTACTGTAATGGACTCAGAAGAAAGAGAAAATCTAAACAATCCTGTAAGCATTAAAGAGCTACTGACCTAAAAGTGTGACAAGAGGGCTTAAATTTTAGTAACTTCCAATTAGTTAACACCCATAGTTTTTTCTCTATTGCAGTCGTATCTCCCAGAAGTTGTCATTCAAAACAGTTTTGAATCATACCTTGCAGATTTATTGATATGAATGTTAGACAAATAAATGATATTCCAAAAGAGTTCATATGCCCTATTACTGTTTTAGATGTTTGTAACACCTCTCCCTTAGTCTTCCCTTGCAAGTATAGGACGGACAAGAAATCAGATGTTCAAAATCACCCCAACCATCCCACAAATTTCTAGCTGGCTCATTTCTCCTGTGCAGCCAGGATGCAAAGGGGCAAAGCTCAGAAGCCCCTTGGAGAGATCCATGGGGGTTCAAAGAATCATCAGGAGCAGCTTTGGGGTGATTCTAGAACCCAGCTCTCCTGATGCATCTAGATGCCCTCTTTTCTGAGCCCCCCTTTCTTCAACTACACAATGATGGGGATCAGTAACCTGTGAAATCCCTTCCAACTCCCAAACCCCCCAACGACAGTTCTTTGAAATTTCTAAAACCTTCATCCACACAGACAAAAAGCGACATTAAATACAACCCTTTCCAAAAAAATAAATAACCTTTTCCATGAACATTACAACAGGCCTTCGGGAGCTGATGCTTGCTGACCCTGGATGATTAGGATGTGGAGGTCCTTGGTACCCTCTGTTTGGGTACCAATCTGAAATTTTCCTTAATAAAAATAAATTTAAAATCAACAAATAAATGCTTAGGGTAAATGAATAACATCCTTTACAAACAAAAGCAAATTCACACTTAAGAGGGTAAATCTGGGCTCGGCCTTGTAACTCGCCTTGGCAAAATGACACTGAACCTTATTCGTTCTGCCTGCTCTCTGGGAACCCTGCCCTGCCTTGGAGAACAAGCCCAGGCCAGCCTGCTGGAGGATGAGACCACACGGGGCAGAGACCAGCAACCCCAGCCAAGACCTTCCTAGTCTGCCATCTGCGGCTGATTGCAGCTGATCCAAGCTGAATGCAATACCAGCTGAGATCAGCTGCACTGGGCCACCCTTAGCAGAATGCTTACTGTTGTATACGCCATGAGGTTTCACAGTTATTTGTTATGCAGCATTGCTGTGGCCACAGATAACTGATACAGTCATATCAAGAACACACGGGATATTCTATACATGATAATGATGGACACATGTCATACCTCTGTCCAAACCCACAGAATGTACAACACCAAGAGTGAACCCTAATGGAAACTCTGGACTTTGGGGGATTATGATGCATCAACGTAGGTTCATCAGTTACAACAAACGTACCACCCTGGTGAGGGATGTTGATAATGCGGGAGGCTGTGCACGTGTGGGGGCAGGGAGTATATGAGAAATCCCTGTACCTTCCACTCAATTTTGCTGTGAACCTCAAACTGCTCTAAAAAGATGAAGTCCTTAAACAAACAAAAAAAATGAAACACAAGGGCCTCTCTACTGTCGCTGGGCCCAGAGCGCCCCAGCCCCGACCTCGGTCAGGGGAGGAGGAGGCCCAGGTTTTCCAGGCCCACTTCAGCTGACCCACTTCTCTGCTCCAGCCCCTTGGGTCCCATCTAATCTGCTCCTTCTCCCTTCTCACCCCCTTTCCCACACTTCAGAATCTGCAACTAACAGACATGCCCCAACAGCAAAGCCAGTCTCCCCCTGTGCTTGACGAGGCCAGCAATCACTATGCTGACTGAGGCCCGAGACCTGCTAAAGGAGGAAGGGCTGGCTGGGAACCCAAACAATCGACTCACGTTTTAGGGAAAGGTGATTCCAAAGTTTATAAATCTTTCTACAAATCTATAAACCTTTAAGCCCCTCAAGAGTAAAAGGGAGGCATCCTCGCCATGCTTGGTGTGTGGTATGGGCTTATCTGAGCCAAGAGAGCAAATGAGTGGAGGACCTTTGGAAAATTTCACCGAGAGGCGCTAGAATTTAAACATGCAGGAGAAGAATTCCATCAAGAGAGGAGTGCAATATTTTAAATTTAGCATAATTGGGCCTAATTTGGTTCCAGAGCTGTCTGACATCTCAAACCGCTGTTCTGCAACAACAACAGCGCAAATACTTCCTTTGGTTCCAGCGCTGTCTCCAGAGCCACCCCGGCCCTAAAGGTGACCCTCGGGACATCATAATAAGTGGAACAGGAGAATTATGACAAAGAATTATGGCAGCCTTCACTGTCCCCAAGTCAGAGGGAACAAAACCACCATAAATCTAAAAGACAGGGAGGGCACACTTTGAATGTCACTGGAGAATTACTTGACCAATATTTACATGTTGCATATGAAATGATGCAGTCCTTTTAGAGCAATAAATATTTTAGAAGGGAAATTGTGCTGAAACACAGCCAAGACTCTCCCAATCTCAGGAGCCAGGAAAGAACACATTTCCTTAAACAAAACACTTCTGATCCTTACTTACTCAAACCGAACGAAACATCTGTCAGCTCAAGAGAGTTCCCTCTTAACTGACCAGAGATCAGCAGCTCAAGAAACACACCCCAAAAAAAGCCTTTAGATCCATTTTTCCTCTAGGAAGCTGGCTGTGGGTGGTATTCGTGAACATTTCCTTCTGTAGTTAATGCAATTATCCCTCTATACCACCAAAGTTCTCAGGCTTTCTCTAAGTTTTTACTGCCAATCACGATCAGCTTATAGACCAAGCCCAAAGGGCTCCTGCCTCAGGGCCTTTGCACTTGCTGTTCCCTCTTTCTAGAGTACTCTTCCCCAAATATCTTCTCTCCATCTTCACTCAAATGTCACTTGCTCTCTCAAAGGGCCAGCCTATTTACAATTTTGGCCCTCAATCCCTGAACCCCTGGATTGTCCTTACCCAGCTCCAGATGCTGCTGGCTTAGGGGTAGAGGGAAGACCTCCCTGAGAGGATGCCCCTAAGACAAGAACCTGAAGGCAGTGGGTGAGCGAGTCATGTGGCCATTGGGGGAGGCACACCACAGCCCCAGGGTCAGACACTGGCATGCTGAAACCAGTTTGTCTCCCAGTTTCCTATTTCTTAGCCGGCTGCTCTAGGCCGGCCTCTTGCCTCCAGCTTTAGCTACCACACTGTCCCCTCTCCATGCTGCACCACGACCAACCACACGGCACCTGCCACCACGCCCTCGGCTCCATCTGCCTAGCGGGAACATCCTCCTGCCACTGCCTCCAAAACTCTCCCTTCCTTGGGCTTCCAGGATTGTCCCAGCTCCCACATTCAAGACACTTGCTCCACATCTCTTCAAAGTGTCTTCTCCTCATGTCCTGCCTCTGGCCAGAAGCACTGGGTACTGTTACTCTCTAAGCACTCATACTGTTACTTTCTGAGTGCTTCTCTCCTCAACTAAAAGGTTAAGACTCTCAAAGGCAGGAACTGTTTGTTTCATCTTCCAGTCTCCTACAGTACCTAACCAGTGTCTCGCACGCAGTAGGTCTGCAATAAACACACAATGACTCACTATTCACTTGCCACAGGAAGTGAAATTTTTTCAATAGCATCCAGAAGCCCCCGGGAAGAACAGCAGCTCTTGCCTTTCCCCGCTCAGGTACAGAACACAGGACTTGCTCCGGATCAGAAGATGAAACAGCCAGGGGTCTTGCAGCTGGTGGCCACCCGCCATTTTCCCATCATGATTTGGTGCGGAGCAGAGAGAAGACTCAGAGCAGACAGACAGAGACTCCATAATCAAGGGGAAAAGAAGGGAGAAAAACAGCTTTGCTGGCAGAAGGAAAAAAACCTGGAGGATGCGCGTTTCTGAGCACAGAGAAGGCAGGGGAGTGAGAAACAGGCCAAGACGGTGGTAGCCGAGGGAGGGCCGTGTCAGCCAGCTGTGTGCATCAGGCGCTGCATCTCACAACCCAAGGAGGTATGCACGGTCATTAGCCCTATTTTAAGAGGAAACTGAGGCAGACAGGCGCTGAGAAGCTGGAGCCTGTTCCATTGCCCTCCCCTGACTCTATGCTCAGGAAGGGGCTTTCAAACGTGGCCCAGAAACTCAATCTGTCAGGCCCAAGCCCCCTGGGGATGGTTCACCTTGATCTCAGTTGGCTCCAATTGCAGCTGTCTTCAAACTTATTTTTTGCCCCCAAAGAAGACATCATAAAGCTGAGCCCTGTGGGGGCTGGGCGAGCCAGGGCCTGGCCGAGTCCCAGCCCCCCAGCCCACTGGGGACCGCTGGGCTGCCCAGGACACGGGAGAGACCGCCACCCATGTCCTTCCTGATCCCTGAAGGGCTTCGGTTAAAGCCCTTACCTGCCTCAGGAAAGCGAGGTCCCCTAGAAACATCTATCCGCGGGTGAAAATTCTCCTCAGTAAAAGCGAAAGTGGAGCCGCAGACACAGCCCCAGTCGCCTGCCCCACCCACAGGGACGACAGGGGTAGGGCGGGGAGCAGGCTCTGCCAGGCATCAGAACGCCGCCACCAGCGTGACGCTGCCCCCAGGCCCCGCCTCAGCTCTCCCGGCCTTAGGGGCCTCCGGGCCAGCGTCGCCTGCCCCATCACACCCAGCGCAGACCCTGCTCCAAGTTCAAACGCTGTGCCACGTCAGACGCGTCCAGTGTAGGAGCAGAAGGGGACGCTCCCCGGCTCCCACCTGCCTCAGCCCAGCCCAGCCCGCAGTCAGGGACGTGCCGCTCTGCCCCCGAGTAAAAGCACGTTTCCCATCAGCTGCGGGCTCCGGAGCAAAAGCAGTGCGTCCCGGGTCTGCGCTAGACTGGGGCGGCAGCGCCCGCGGGACCTGGGCAGCGTGACGAGCAGGTGAGACCGCTGCCGCCGGTCCACGCAGCCCAGACCAGGCGGCACTTGGCCGCCGGGTCCCTCTACGGTGCTGCCCTCCACGTGCTTGGGGGGGGTTGTGTTCGGGGAGCCAGTCCTTCTCAATTCTTCTCAAGCCAACTTTTCTTTCCTCTTCTAAATGTCTCTTGCCGAGTCTTGACACGACTAACGGATACCCGGTGCCTCTTCCCACCCCACCCCCACGCCTGCCTGCCCTACCCGGTGGGTGCCGACCCCTCCGGCGCCCTCCCCAGGCCCTGCCTGGGGGCGGGTGGCAGTGGCTCGCCGCGGTGACTGTGCAGACAGCCTAGTTGGAGATCACCTGGCGGGTCGCCGCGCGGGTCACGAGGCGCAGCGGGGCATGGGGGGCGGGGCGCGTAAGCAGGCGGTTCCGGAGGAAAGTCCGAACCGGTGTGGCCCGGGGTCGGGGGGGCCGTTCTGCGCTAGGGAAAGGGCACAGGCAGGCGCAGCGCAAGGGGCCGAGGGGGCAATTGTGGCGCTAGGCAGAAGGGCTTTCCTCTGCAGGCGGGAAGGGTAATGGTCGGGTGGGGGTGGGGGGGACAAGGTTGAAGGGACCCGGCGAGAGGTTTCAAACCCGGATCTGGGCGCAGCCCCCGGGGAGATTCAGGGACAAGAGGACTCTGGGGGCGCAAAACGAGAAGGGGACGCGATCGGGACGCAGGACCAGCGGCGTCTCCCGCGGCGCGGTGGAGCCGGGCATGGGCAGGCCACCCAGGGCGCCGCGCGCCCAGAGAGCGAGGAAAAAGCGCTCTTTACAGCGGCAAAGTCACCGCGGGACCTGGACAGAGTCGGGATCCAGGCGGCGCGGGGAAGGACAGGGAGGGCGGAGGGGCCCCAAACCCTGCGGGGACGCCAGCTTACCCGGCCGTTGCGGTCTGTCTCCTGCACCTCCTCGGCGCTCGGTCCCCGCCGCACCAGCGCCTTCAGCAGCCCCACGTCGTTGGCGCAGGCGGCGCGGAGGAGGGTCGCCGCCTCCGGGACGCCCTCCGGGACGCTTTCTGCGCTCTCGGCGCCGTACTCCTCCTCGCCTCCAGGAGGGTAGAAGGAGTCGTCTGAAGCGATGCTGCGGGTGTCGGGAAGACGGGAGAAGTCCTCGTACTCCTCGTAGTCAGCAGGGTCCTCCCCGACCTCTGCGTCCCGCGGGGGCGACGGCGGCTGCGGAGACACGCAGCGCGCCCCGCCGCCCTCCGGCCCGGGCCCGGCCAGCAACACCATGCTGGCGGCCGGGACGCGGGCCGGGGGCCGGGCGCAGGCCGGGAGACGGGGACGCCGGGCGCGCACCGAGGTCACCGCCCCTTGTCCCCTGCGGCCCCAGCAGAGCAGTGCTCGGCGCGCACCAGCCCGGCAGAAACGAGCGTGCGCTGGAAGACTAAAGTCACAGGAGGCAGGAGAAAGCCCCTCGGGGGTGGGAGGAGCCACTGGGGCTTTCCGCGCGCGGGGGGCGGGGCGGCCGCACAGACGGAGGCGCGCGCCCCAGGGTCCCCTGCCCGGAGCCGGTTCCCGGCAAAAGTTAAGAGCAAAGCAAGAATTTTCTCCGCACCGTGGGGACAATACACCCGGCTCCTTTCCCCAGAGCTGAGAAATGCACTCGCAGGAGAACCAGAAACAATAACTAAACAACCGGAACGCCGGTGTTGCGCAGGGCGGGTGGCCCCGCCCCTCCCGTCCGCCGGCTCCCGGGATGAGGGCGAAGGTGGGGGTCAGGGAACGCCGCGGCTGAGCCAGTTTCCCGGGTCGGGAACATCCAAACCCCCAAGGCCGGCCGCTGCCCAGGGCGTCAGGCCTCCGGGCCAGGGTCGGGGGAGTTTATCCTCGTCGGAGCCACCGAGACCATTTTTTCACCTCCCCGGGAGTCTGGGTTCCCGGGCCAATCCCACTCCCGGCTTGAAGGCCGGGGAATCCACGGGGTGCACAGGGCACGGAGGGCAAGTGGATGCAAGGGAAGTGGAGTCCACTGAAGGGACCCGGGACCCGCCGCGCTGCGGACCGTGGCCCTCTGAACTGGGAGCTCCCGCCTGCCGCGGGGAAGTCCCAACCCAGAAGGGAGGATCTGCAGAGTCGCCAAGTCACTCAGAACCCGGGCCAACTGTGGCTTGCAGTGTACTCCTAAAAGAGCGACCTTGGGGAGGTGTCCAGGAGCCCCAGGGGGGAACATTTGGGTGGGAAGGGGCAGCTCCAGGCCAGAGCGGCGTGTTTCCTCCCCCACTCCTAGCCAAGGTCGCTGTGCCTGGATCTGCGGAGTCGAGACGGATTAACCCAGTGAGGCCGCGACCGGGCGCGCCGACTCCGAGGATGACTGCCAAACGGAGAGAGCAGGGCTGCAATCGCCCGCCGCGACCGAGCCCCAGCGCCCCCCAGGCCCGAGCTTGGCCTCTCTGCGTCCGTCCCGGGGCGAGCAGCGAGGATTTGCCCTGGGGAGTGCCCGACCTCGGGGAGGAGGATGCACAGTGGGCCAAATCCTCGTGGAGGCGCCGTGGTGAGAGCGCGCCAGCAGCCTGCGTCCGCAGTGTTGCATCTTTGACAGGCAGCATCGCGGGTCCAGGGGCAGAATCAGAGACCACAGAGTCCCCATGCCCCTCTCTGTCCCCTCTCCCTCCTTTCTTTCCACCGCTCTTGACAGCGTGATCACCGTATGCCAGCCCATGGGAGGCCCTCGGGGCTCAAAAGTGAACCAAACCGAGCGGACGCAGCCACTAGGAACAAGCTTGAGGCCCCCAGACTTGGGTGGGCAAGCTGAGGGGCACAGCGGGGGAACACCGTCAAAAGCACCCCGGGTGGGCGGTGGGGGCCGGAGCGAGGTTTGATCTACGAGACCTCTTTAGTCCCTGGTGTGACACCGCGCTGAGCTGGACTGGCCGTGGTGATCGCTGTGGGCTCCAGCGTCCTCCGGACCTGCTCAGAACCGGGCATCCGCAGGGCCAGTGGGGGCCGGGGGTGATGGCGGGCCCCGAGGACAGCGATTTCTGGTGAAGACACGGCTATGCCTGAGCGCGCGCTCTGAGCTAGAAGGGAACTTGGCGCACCGGTTTCCATCTGTGCTCGGGGTTTTCTTTCTGAAGCCAAAAATACCCCAAATCATGCTTTGCTTTTTCCTTTTTTCTGTAACTGGCCATATTTACATAAATTCCCACTAGGATTTTCCCTCTTTCAAGGCTGACGGTTGTTTTAGCTTGTCCAGAGGTCTGTAAAGGAAGGCAGGGGATTTACAAGTTGAAGTGCCCCGGAGGGCAGGGTTTGCTTTGCTGCCCTCCTCTTCTCCCAGCCAGATATGGCACAGCCTGGTGTTAGAGGAAGAACCCCCCAGGCTGGGAAAGGGTCCCCGGCGATGCGCCCGGGGTCTTTCCGCAGGCTGCAGCTCCGGAGGGCAGCTCGGCACATCATCTTTCTGGAGTGGGGCAGCCCCTTGGTCCTCTTCGCCAGGCGCTACGGAACTCAGGCTCTATCTTCAGAGCTCACTGCTTCCTTCTTTCCTTCCTCAGAAATTTGGATCCAAATAGCACTTGAATGGTTTGCCCTTTAGAGATAAACTTCTGGAACAGCTTGCTCCAAATAAGAAGCAGCCGTTTGTGGGTGATGGGGCTCCAAAATCAAGCTGATCATTTTCCTCTTTTAGAAGTGCACCCCTTTTACCACAGAGACGATAGGTTCTCAACGTTGCTAAAAGAGCACAAAATTAGGCATATGTATTTTTAGTAAAGTCAAGGATTATATATTATGTGTACAAAATCTACATAGAAAGGAGAAAGTAGCTTATCAAAACCGCCAACACATTCAGGATAACTTTTAAATCATTAACTTTCTGAGAAACTGTATTTTATCCAAGACTATTCAGTATCAATGAAATGTTTTAATTTATGATTTTTAAAGATATATTTATGCATGTATATATACATGTAGCAATTACACAATTTGTTGATTTAGTTGAATAATTTGTCTTTAGGCCATCAAAAAAACATTCACTACTTCAGTTATATTTCTGGAACAGGCTACCTAACTGCACAGGAGTTTCTTTCAAAATTACAAGCAGTGCATTTTAAGACTGAAAACTGAATGCACCTGTAGCAACGGCCCCCTCAACTTTGGAAGGCAAAGGGGGGGGCACCTAGTGGTGGAACAAACTCCAGCCCGCCCCACTGCTCTAGAATAACCAGGGCCCACCCCCCAGGGCTCCATGGAGGACTGAATGGAAAGTGACCTCAAACCTCTGCACATTGTCTGGAATTTAGCACAAAATAAGCATCAACTTTCGTTGTTATTAAAATTAAAGGATCCGTTTGCCTTGATATAAACTGCTCTGCAGGAGCGGCTGCTCCAAATGTGTTGCCCTATTTGCCGGGAGAGCTGCTCCCCGTGCGGGGCATGAGAATGCAGTGTGGTTTGGGGTAAAGAGACGACTGTGCTATCAGACAGAGCCAGCTTCCGGATTATGGCTGTACCACTATTGAGTTGCACCCATAAGAATTCTCGATTTTGAAAGTATTATCATAGGTATACCAGTATTTATTTGACCAATCTCCTACTCTTGATATTTAGGGTATTTCCAGCATTTTCTTAGTGTGCACAAATTCACCCTTGTCCAGATATTTCCTCAGAAGAACCTCCCAGGTCAAGTGGCCTGAGCTTCTTAAACTCCAATATTTTCTTCATTGCTGTATTCAGAATGGTAATCCAAAGTCTAGGCTATTGGGGAAGAAACTCAAGAAATGTACAGAAACTGTTCCAGAGATAGAGACGTGAATCAAAGGAGAGCCAGACCATGGTCTTAGATGGGAAGACTCAGCTACAAAGAGCCTGCTTGTGTCCTACTGTTACCAAACAAAAGTGAGCTCCCTCCTGGCGAGTTCAGTCCAACTCTCCGCCAGAAGTAGTTGCCTCACAAAGTAAAGTGTATTTGCGGCAAATAGGAGAGCATGAGGAATCATTTCTAGTCATGGCGTCCCCGAACAAAGGGAAGCAGGGACATTTGCTTGGGATGGGGAATGAACATTCGAAAGGGAGAGGTGGGTATTGGCTTGTGCAGGCTCAGTTGGAAAACATGCTTCCACGTACACTGCAGGTTACGGTAGGAAGGCCTGAGCTCCTCCTGGAGAGATCTTAGCATTGGACATAAGGCAAAGGTCCTAGGCGTAGCTCTCGAGGTGAGGCTTGGTCTGGTTCAGGGAGGTTGGTGATTGCATCTCCTTAACATAACAGTAGGGAAAAAGAACAATTTGGAAAAGCAAGTAGGGGCCGGCCTACTGGCCCTGTGGTTAAGTTCGCACATTCTGCTTCGCTGGCCTGGGGTTCGCTGGTTCAGATCCCGGGTGCGGACCTACACACTGCTTGTCAAGCCATGCTGTAGCAGCCATCCCACATATAAAGTAGAGGAAGATGGGCACGGATGTTAGCTCAGGGCCAGTCTTCCTCAGCAAAAAGAGGAGGATTGGCAGCAGATGTTAGCTTAGGGCTAATCTTCCTCAAAAAAACAACAACAATTAAATACTTCTAAACCCATGCTCAAGCTCCTCGGGGCAATTAGTCGGTGACACTACTGTTCTAAAAATGATGTGACCAAGTTCCAGTGGAAATTTGGGGGGCCAGGGCGAAGATGACAAGACGAATCTAAAGCAGATCTCACCAGATAATATACACTTAATAAGATCCTTTGTTGTTGTTTAAGCTCCAAAGAGTTGGCTTCCATACTAGCAACTAAAAGAAACTTAATTCAGCAAAAAAGCATATTTAAAAACAGAAAAAGCCAAATGTGGAAAAAAACATTAACGGTAGGAAAAACATTAATTGTGCTGCCTGTACATGGCCAGAATATAGAGAGAGAGCTTGCAAATCCAGAAGAAAACACTGAGCGTATTTATCAATTTTGTTGTCCCCTGGTGAGTGGCATTAAAGCTCCTTAAAATGAAAAAGGCTGTTTGCTTGCCTTTGGCGGCTGTGAGGGACAGCACCGCAGGCTGGCTTGGGTCCTGCTTTCTTGGGGTCTGGACTGAGTGATGGCCCCACTTAAAAGTAAAGGAAAATGGGCCAGTGCCTGGAGTTGGGTCGAAGAATAAGATGGGGACTTGGGCAGGGTCTGCGGCTGGGGAGCAGACCCTGGGCCCCGATCCCTGAAGGCTGAGATGCTCCATTTTCTTGCTGCCACCTTGCCCTCAGAAATGGTCTTCAAGGGTGGAGTTTGGAGAAGTTCATTGCCTTCTGAGGCTTGCAGCAGGCTCCTCCAGCTCTGCCACTGCCTCAGGAGAAGTAGCAGTGAGTTGGGGATGGGGCATCTCTTAGTCACTTGTTTTCTAAAACAGTTTAAGTCAACCAAAATCATTTGGCTTGGAGTTTTGCAAATTTCCCAAATTTCCCCATTTGCAATAAGTGGAGGCCACCTAGAGTATCCTGAAGTCAAGCTGATGAGGATCAAGGCTGCCCCAGGGAGAGAAGCCCAAGGTGACCAGCCCTACATACTCATCTGTATCATCCTCCGTCCGGGGAGCATAGGAGTCCTGACCTGATCCAATCTGATTCTTATCCAAAGTTATAGGACCACCCAACAACGATACCCCACCCACACTGATACCATTTTAATGACTTTTTTACGTAATCTTTCCTTTGTCTTGTAAAGAGAGAACTCACATACCTATGCCTTAAATTTAGCCCTACCCTCAACCCATGTTTGCAGCTCTTTACTGCCCATGGGTCCTGTCCCCATGTTATTCTCTGAATAAAGGAACACTGCTAACAGACCTTGAGAGTCCAAGAAATCTTTCTTTCGACTCCTCGGCTTGCCAAGCCCGCATCAAAGTGAGAGAATTGCTAGGCCAGATTACCCTTCTGAGCTGCTTAGAAATACAAAGAAAAGTCTCTGTGTGTATTTCTGGATCTCCCTATTAAAGAGATTAGGGGCTGTGTGGCCCTAACTCAGTTCAATTGACAGCAGCTGGATTCCTCCCTTTGCAATCAGAATTGGTACAACCTTTTAAGAGTTTCTTTTTCTTTTAGGGAGGATTTCTGCCTTTGTGGTTAAATACCTGGAAGGAGGACATGCACGTATACCCCTAACTGCCAGTTCTTCTGACTTCTTCCTGCTCTTGATGAGAATTAGAAATAATAGGCTATAACTAGAGAAGCTGTGTTTTCTCCAAGGACAAAAGCCCTCAGATCCTCATGTGAATACAGGTGGTTGGATTTTTAAGGCCAATTTAGGGAGTCATATGTGATGTGAAAAGCTATTACAAGACCTGCTCACAGAAGGTGTTCCCACAAGAACAGGGCAAACTCCACCTCTTTTCCCCGTCACTGCCCCTTTGTTCAAGACCTATAATAGCTCTTATTACCCTGTTGTCCAACAATGTTTTGCAAAACTATCTTCCTTCTTGTAACCTGAGTGTTCACCAAGTTCAGAGACCAGGTCTCATCAACTTGTTTTTAATCCCTAGCATCTCAGAGGGTGTCTCACCATTTCGGTTGATGCTCAAAATTCCCGTTAAACCACGCCTGTCCCAGGCCTCTCTCCTGGCTTCTGTCCATTTGCTGGCAATCTTTGGTGTTCCTTGGCTTATAGAAGCATCACCCCATCTTTACGTGGCATTTTGTGTGTGTGTCTCTATAACTAAATCTCTTTTTCTTTTTTTTTTTTTGAGGAAGATTAGCCCTGAGCTAACTGCTGCCAATCCTCCTCTTTTTGCTGAGGAAGACTGGCCCTGAGCTAACATCCGTGCCGATCTTCCTCTATTTTATACGTAGGACACCTACCACAGCATGGCTTTTGCCAAGTGGTGCCAGATCCGCACCCAGGATCCGAACCAGCGAACCCTGGGCCACAGAGAAGCAGAAGGTGTGAACGTAACCACTGTGCCACCGGGCCAGCCCACTAAATCTCTGTTTTTGAAGGACACCAGTCATACTGGATTAGGGCTCACCCTAATGACCTCGTCTTCACTAATCACATCTGTAACAACCCTATTTCCAAATAAGATCACATTCTGAGGTGCTGGGGGTTGGGGCTTCAATCTGGGAATCGTAGGGGGACACGATTTAACTCATAACCCCTGCCCTTGGAGGGTTTCCATTCTGCTGCAGAGACACATAAGAAACAAAATAAAAACAGGAAATACATAATATATTAATTCGTATTAAATACCAAGGACAAAATGAAACAGAGAAAGAAAATGGTGGGATCCAGGGATTATGATTTTAGATGAGAGAGGTAGAGAAGGTCCCACTGAGGAAGGGCCTTTGAATTAAGACCAAAGGAAGTGGGGGAGCAAGCTGTGCTGGCGGTGGGGTCCCAATCTGCCCCTTTCCTGTCCTCACGTCTGTCCCCATCAGGAGTATCCCATAATGCCTCTCTACCCCAACCCCGGCTCCAGCAATGCAGGCTTCCAGGGTACCGAAACTGCCGCCCTGCCCTTCTTCTGGTCCCCACAGCAAACTTCTCGAACCCTCCTTCATTCTCCTCAAGACGGCTCTCACATCTCCTGCTCTTGGGAGAAAACAAGACCAATCTTCTCCCCAGGGAGCGCCCTGGCCTCCCCTCCCCCAGCTGAGAGTCGTCTGCATACCTGACCTTTGCCACAGCTCAGTGACCAGTGGAAGAGGCACCTTCCCCCACAACCAAGCCCAGGGCCCCCTCCCTGGGGATTCTCGATACCCCCCCTCAGAGTCCTCATGTCATCATGTGGCACCTGTCGTCCTGCGTTCAGATCTGCATCTTGAAACAGACTCTGCCTCCTCCCTACACCCTCCTCCACCTCCACCCACCCCATCTTGCCTTCACAGCCAAACGCTCTGCAAGAAAGATCTCCTTCCACGACTGCCATTTTTCATCTTTTATTTACTCATGTAAAATATATATATGTTTTTTGAAAATTACAAAGTACTACATGCTTCTCAGAAAAACCCCCAAACACTCTGAGGCCGTGATGTAAGAAGGCAATGTGTCCCCTCTACCCCCCTACTCTTCCCCTGTTACTCTTTGACTCGCTATCATCTGCTTCTTCACCTTTCCCCCCCACGACCCCCTTCCCCAAAGGTCCTACAGGGGCTTCTCTTCTATTATACTCAGCTACTCAGCGGACATTTCCAGCCCTGACCCACGTTCTCTGCCTGAGCAATGACCACCTACAGACACTGTCACCTGGACTCACTCTGGCTGCCCAAATGGTAGTCACCCCAGCTCTCCAGCACAGAGTTGGAAAATGGGGGGCCCCCTCACATATTTCATACCCCTGGGGCTCTGAGGCTCCAAGAAGGGGAAGGAGGTGGGAGTTCTGCCCACACCAGACTGCAGAGGGGCAAGGCTGGAGGATTGTGACCTAGATCGTGGATTTCAAGAACAGAGACCGTCCTGGCTGTATCCTACAGCAGCACACAGCCCAGACCGTGCTTAGCAAACATTCCTGAACGAATAAATGAAGCTGGTGGTTAAGCAACCCCAGGTTTCTCAAGATTCTAACTCTGAAGCAACCGACCCATCCTACCAACCTGGAAGCAGTCAGGTCATCAGTTCTGAAGACTGACCCAGAGCTGGCACAGTTTGTGGGAGCTCCATCCAGCCCTTCACAACACTGACTGCGGTGGAGCCGACAGTCACTGCTTTTTATTGGCACATGGTTTACTCTTGAATACTGCCTCTGGTTCCACGGCTGTGAGGGGATAGATTATCTCAACGATCCACCAGAACATTCTGGTATTTTATCCTTGGACCAAAAATATCCCCTGTTTATGATGATAAAATCCCAAAGTTCTATTCTTCCCTCTCCTAATCTGGAATTATTCAGTCAGCTGGCGTACTGAGCGAAGCAGATGCACAATCACCGTCTCGACATGCACACTGGATCACAGATTTCCTCTGCGGAATCCTCACCCAGTGACTCATGCCTGTATTCACTGAGGCAGCAGTTGGTTCCCCTCCCCGGACTGCAAGGACGCTTCAGGGATCCACTCCCTTCTGAGACCTGGCTTCTGGTTTATTAGCACAGACCTTGTCCCCTCCCTCCCCTCACAGACACTCTCCTCCATAGTGTTTATTAATTAAGTGTCAATTTAATGGGAGGGATCAAAAAGCATCCCAGCATGGTCCTGCTCTGAAAAGCTTGCAATTACTCTTGATGGTAAGCTGTCTGTGCTGCCGATGCACTCCGGGGATATGCAGCCCGTGTCCCCTGAGAGCTGCCAACTGTGGAGCCATAGCCCACTCCAATGGGAAGGGTTGAACGACGTCACTGAAGAGAGCAGGGCCTCGATAAAGCTCTCGAATTTAGACAGTGGAGCGAAAAGGATACATTCCTTGAGGGGAGCGGCTGGACCAGAGTCTGTGTCGTGGAACGGGAGGTACAGCAGACGGGCCACGGCTGCTCCTGCTGGCTGATTGGATGTGTTGGCCATAGAACTGGAAGAATGGATAGAAGTCAATGCTTCAACTACTCGCCCCAACCCTCATTCGAGCCTAACAATGTGTGTGGGTTGGGGTGCTGGGGGGCAGTAAAGGTTACCTGTGTCGTTGTTATCACATACGGACGATGGGCTCCGGTGGACCCCACTCCCCCTGCACGAAACCCAGCAGTCTCAACCAGAAGAGCTTCAGTGCTGAACTGACAGGACTGTGACCCCTTGTCGGGGACTGGCCTTGGCCACGCCAAGATATGTCTCTTCGGCATGAGGATTATTTGGGGCTGGTTACTTTTAATAAACTGCAGACAAGAAAGTAACTGAGGGGTGGAACTTGCTTGCCCTTTGTTAGGAGATATTTACATTGTAAAGGAAATCTCCATCTGTAAAGATGTCTCCCTCTCTGTACCAGGAAGAAAGGGGATGACCTTATCTCCACAAACTCTTGGATCAATGCCAAAGGCAAGGACTTAAATCTGCATAATAATCTTATTCCTGTTTCTGGTAATCTTCTGTAACTGACTCCCCCCACCCCCAACATCCTCCTTTGTCTTTAGCTGGATATGATATTTAAGGTGGTGGCTTCAGCCATTTTGGCGAGTTGCTCAGCTTGCCTGAGCCTCTCCCATGTGTACATGTTATAAAGCTTTGTTTAGTTTTCTCCTGCTATTCTGTCTCGTGTGAATTTAATTCGTTCTCCGGCCAGACGAACCCAGAGAGGGGAGAGGAAATGTCTTCCTCCCTACACCCTCAACACACACCGTGGAAGACAGAGGGTCGAGGTGGTTCTGACTTGACATAACAATTATCTTGCTCCATTATGGATGGTTTTTCACTGCTCACCAAGTCCATCTCTGCTCTCTCTTTGAGCCCCAAATTCTTGGCCCAAATTGCCCTTCGCTAGATTGTTGGAGGAATGAAACCAAATTGCTTCTCCATCTGGCTCAGATAATCTACCCTTTGGAGAAGATTTCTGAACTCTGTCAGTCTATTTTTTAAGACGTTTTTCCCTAAAACCCAAAAAGATTTCAGACTGAACTTAGTTTCGTTTTTCCCCAAACCAGCCCTCTTAGGGCTCCTGCTCTGGACAACTCTCAGCATCCCCTTATCTACCTTCCATCATAACTTCTAAGACTTCCCAGACTTCAGGGCGCCCTCATTTGGCCAGTTTTTATTAAGCATCTATTTAGTCTCACCATATGTACTAGGATCATTCCTACCAGCAGAAAGTATGGCTACATCTATACAACATAGAATCACGTGCCCCTGCCCCACCCCACACATGCTTGCATGGGCTCTTGAATGAAGCGAGGTTGTCTCATTGTAAGGACTTCCAGCGATATTCCCTTCCTCTCATTCACCCATGTAGTCATCTGTGAACCTTTGCCACTGAGCAGTAGCAGGCACTGAAGGGTGAAGTAAAAAGTTTGGTCTAGAAGACTCTTGAAACAGAGACAGTAGAATTCTACACATGGATGCTTCTCTGCGAATTTGGGAAAGATTGCCTTTGCTTTGTTCTAGCTGCAGAACCTTCAAGGAACACACATTTCCCACCCAGCCTCTATCCTGACTCTTAGGGGCTTTTGCCTCATCTGACCTTGCCCCTAGGCCTTGCCAAACCCACAATCCTCCAACCCCTTCTTTGCTCTCCCAACACCACACCCTCATCCCTGTTTTTTTTTTTTTTTCTTTCTTTCTCTGTCTTGGGTTAATTCTAAGAGGTCTCACTTAAATTCCTCTCTCATCAGATTCTTTGCCTCCAGGCTTACCCTTAACCTCCTATCACCCACAGCCAGCTAACCCCTCCCCTGGGGTCGTGCCTACCACCCCCTTGTTGCAGCATCTCTCAGGCTGTTGAGTACCACCCCCAGGGGAAGTCTGCCTGCTAAAAAAGAACCGTCCTAAAAATGTGGCTGTGGTCTCCACAGTGGGGGGGTTCTTAGACCCACTCAGAAATTCTGGTACCTGTTCTTGGTTCTTGCCATTCTAGAATTCTCCTTTCCTTCTTCCACTTTCTCTTTCTCCACCCCACTTGGTCTTAGCAGGCAACCTGACCCTCCAATGTCAGTGGTCTGCAAAGCTATTCTCTCTGTGTCCATCCTCCCCAGGGAATCTCATCCTGTCCCTGGCTTTCCCCACACCTAGGGCTCCTATAGGAACACAGCCAGATGGGGCCCTGGACAGCGCCACCTGGAGGTACCTCAAGCATCTTGGGACTCTTTCTGGGCCAGACTGAACTCACACACTCTTCTCCCACAAATTGGCTCCCCTTCTGCCCTCCTTATCATGTTTAATGACCTAGCACCTGCCCAGACACCCAAGCCAGAGATTCCATCCTCTTCTTTACACCCCTCCCAGAACTCCCCAGCATAGCTCGTGTTCCCACCCCTGCTTCTCTGCTCCCTCTGCCACATGAGGTGTCTCCTCAGGGGGCTGTCTGTGGTTTTGCCTCCTTATCCCCAGCCTGAGGCTGTCCATGGCACGTGGTGCATATGGCACAGTTGTTAAGTTTAGAGTCAGCACATCTGAGTTCAAAATCCCACTTAACATGAACACTATGACTCAGTAATTCCACTCCTGGGCACGTAGCCAACACAAATGTGTACATATGTCCAACAAGAGACATGGACTGAGCTATTCACAGAAGCTTTGTTCATCATGGGAAAGAGGAGGAAGAAGGAGGAAGAGGAGAACAAAACAAGAATAAGAAGAGAAAACAACTGCTCATCAACAAGAGATTGGATAACTTAGTTGTGGTATCTTCATACAATGGAACGCTATACTGCAGTGAAAATGGATGACCTATGCTTCCCTCATCGACATGGGTGAATGTGACCAACATAATGTTGACCAAAAGAAGGCAAACACAAAAGAACACATGCTGTAAGATACCATTTATAGAAAGTTTAAAATCAGGCAGAACCCATCTGTATTGCTGGAAGTCCAGATAGTGTGTACCTTTGGGGGGGAGGAGGGGCAGTGATTTGGGAGGGGACAAGGGAGGTGTTTGGGGCGATTGGAGTGCCATGTCCTATTTGTCATACTGAGATGGTTACACAGATGCATTCCCTGTGAGATAACTCACTAATCTATACCCTTACAATTTTTCTGAATGTCTGGTACACTTTAACACATTTTTTAAAAGCTCAGCTCTTTTTAGCTTGAGTAAGTTATTTGACCTTGCTGGGGCTATGTACCTTTCTCAGGGATAGCAACACCCGCCCTACAAGGTTGTAAGAGAAGACTGAGAAAAACAATTCATGGAAAAGGTTTAACACGGAAACTGTAATTGAGTACGCACTTGGTTAATGCTAGCTATTATTAATAATTAGCAGTCAGTAAACGTTTGTGGAAAGAAGGATTAACCCAGAGCCCCAGCTCTCTCCTTACTCCAGAAATTCCTTTAATCCCTGTATCTGGAGGCCCTGCCCTTACAAAAGGCATCCCAGGATCCCCTCTGTGCTAGAGCCACCCCCCTCTCAACCCCTTCGGAGAATGGAATTCCTGCCACCTCCCCACCCAGTGGCGCGAGGAGGGGCATCTCCTGGCTCCATGTCTCCTCTGGATCTGGAATTCAAGACTGTTTATAGTACAACTCATGGTGCAGACATTTCTCATTGGCTCTGGAGCTTAACCATTACTCATATCATTGTTTACTCCAAATTCCCCACAGCCAGATCGCCCACTGGGAAATGCCCACTCCACGTGTCTCTTGGACCTATTGCTGCACATTTTAACCCAAAGAATGATACTGATGATGATGAATGTGACCAGTAGCTCCCAATCCCCAATAAGTCCCCTGGAAATGACCACTGTTGATCAGGATCGGCCTTCTTTGGGGACATTATTAACCCTCCCAGGCTAAGGAAACCCAGGAGCTTCCCTTGACAAGTCGAATAGTCTTGCAGCTACTGTTTAACTGCTTTATGCTTCAGTTTCTCTGTCTATAAAGATGGGAATAGTAATAATGCCTTCTTCATAGTTTTATTAATGATAATTAAATGAGCTAATTTATATAAAATGCTTAAAACAGCCCCTGGCACATAATAAACATCACTGAAGTGTTAGAATCGGCATTACTGTTGTTCCCTAGATCACAAGCACATTGTTTCTCCAGTTTAACGGTCCTGAAGGATGAGCTGTGGTCCTCCTCTCCTCTAAATAGCCTCCAATTATACCAGATTCCAGAAGGAAGAATTGGAGAAGCAGAGTGGAGCCTGGTGAGAGTACCAGCCACCTGAGACCCAGGTATAATTCTGGAAGATTAAAAACTGGAGTGATGGAAGATGGTAACAAGATTAGGCAAGGATGTCATCATCATACTTTCCAAGCCTCCAGTGCCGCTAGGTGACACAAAGCTGAGGCATTGGTGGACCCATTTCAGGCCGTCTCCAGGATGCCCAGGGCCACTGACCAGCCTCCCAGCAGCTGCAGCAGCAATGACCCCTTCCTCGAGCAGGTTCCTCTTTAACACAACCACTGTAGCCCTTCCACCCCTGGGGCCCTTCTCCAACTGTGCAGTGGGACTCAGTCACCTCCAATCTGCCTGCCTTCTCTCCTTGTGGCCTGAGACAAGAGCCCAGGAATAACAAACATGGAAAGGCTTCCAGAACCTTACAGACTTCTGCAAACACAGGCCTGATCTGGAGTTGCCAGCTCCCTTCCACCATGATACATGAAAGCCCCATTGAATTCCTACCCTCAGTTCTTAGTGGGACCAGTAGACTCCTAGAACCTTCCTCTACCCTCTCCAATCCCTTCCCGGGATAGGCCTAATCTTTCTTGACAGAGGTGCTGCTTCCCAACCCTGAAGATGGAAGAGCCACCCAAGGCACAGCCATGGATATTCCCTCTCAAGTGAGTATTTATATCTTTGAAATCTTCCAGACCCAATGTTCATTTGCCTGACTACAACCTTTTTGAATGGAGGCCATGAAATATTGAAAATCTAACTTAAAAAGGCTCCTCAATCAGAACCAGTTCTTTTTTTTTTTCTGAGGAAGATTTGCCCTGAGCTAACATCTGTGCCTGTCTTCCTCTATTTCATATGTGGGTCACTACCACAGCATGGCTGGTGACGAGTGATATAGGTCCATGCCTGGGATCTGAACCCGCGAATCCAGGCCACCAAAGCAGAATGTGCCAAACTTAACTCCTAGACCATGGGGCTGGCCCCCAGAACCAGTTCTTAATAAGTAAAGCTTGGCTTCTGGTTGTCCTTGGGAGTGGACACATAATTCCCCACCCACCTGTGGGATTCCACCAGAACTTCTCCCATAGTTAAGTGAGATAGTACTGTGCATACTCTCTTCTTACTATCTCTTTCTACCTATGAATATGTTGTAGATACATTTATATGCTGTGAGTTGAACTCTGTCCCCACAAAAGCTATGTTGCAGCCCTAACCCCCAGTGCCTCAGAACATGACCTTATTTGGAAGCAGGGATGTTGCAGGTGTAAATAGTTAAAATGAGGTCATGCTGGAGTAGGTTGGACCTTAATCCAATATGACTGGTGTCCTTTTAAGAAGAGAAGAGGGGGCTGGCCCTGTGGCCGAGTGGTTAAGTTTGTGCGCTCCACTTCGGCGGCCCAAGGTTCAGATCCTGGGCGCAGACATGGCACCGCTCATTAGGCCACGCTGAGGCAGCATCCCACATGCCACAACTAGAAGGACCCACAACTAAAATATACAACTATGTACTGGGGGGATTTGGGGAGAAAAAAAAAAGCAGGGAAAAAAAATTGAAGATTGGCAACAGTTGTTAGCTCAGGTGCCAATCTTTAAAAAAAAAAAAAAGAGAGAAGAGAGGCACACAGGAAGAAGGGCATATGAAGACAGAGGCAGAGACCGAAGGTGACAAGAGATTTTCACATATTGAGGTATATGGAGTAACTTCTGGTTCAAAACTCATTCGGCTTGAACTAAAGAAGCCTGATTTATGGCCTGTCAAACATACATCGTACATCTGCTTTAACCGTTAAAGTAAAGAACTTGCTCTCTTAAGATAAGAATGCCTACCTCCCCTCCTACAACCATATTGCTAATGCCCATATTAGTCCCTTTGCCAACATCAGGGTCATGTTGACCTGCTAATTTGCAACAGAATACCTCTTTGAAACTTTGATGAATATATACCCTGTGTGCTTAATGTATGTTCTTTGTTCTAAAAAGGTATAAGACTGTCCTGAGAACCATGCTCCTCTGGAACACTTTCTTCCTTTGTGGAGACTGCCTTCCCAGGTTATAATGCTCATGCTGGCTCAAATAAAACTCTCCTGTCTCTCTTATCTATAGAATGGTTATTGGTTATTTTGCATCAAAGTGGTGCAGCTGCTAGCCAGGGAACGCCAAGGATTGCTGGCAACCACTGGAAGCTGGAAGAGGCAAGGAAGGACGCTCCCCTACAGGTTTCGAAGAGGGCAGGGCCCTGCTGACACCTTGATTTCGACTTCCAGGCTCCAGAACTGTAAGACAATAAATTTCTGCTGTTGTAAGCTACTTGGTTTGTTACAGCAGCCCCAGCAAACTGCACATGCTAACAAATCCAAATCTACATCTTTCTTTATGGTCAGATAGCACTGAATTGTATAGTCACACCATAATTTATTTAAGCAATGCAATGTGGGTCAGTGCTTAATCACTTCCAGGGGTCACCTCTTTAAACAAAAGCCAGTGCACATCTTGTATGTATATCTTGGCCCAATTGTCTCTTTATGTCTTTATTATTATTATAGGTGGAATTATTTATACACCTTTCAAGGCTTTTTAAAATTTAGAACAAACCACCTACCAAGGAGGGAAATAGAAAAATTTATAAATAAGAAAAATTTTACACACATTGCCCATTTCCAAAAAGTATGAAATTTAAGAATAAAAATATACATTTTATCGGAAAACTTTCTCAATTTATGAGAGCTGACTTTTTAGCTATCTACATGTTGATATGCCATTGGAGGCATTTATTTAAAAAAAAAAGAGAAGAAAGTTTAGACACTAAGTGAATTCAGAGGCAAAAGAGGAAGAAACTGGAAAAAGTAGGAACAGAATCTCCATTATATTACTTGGAATCATACCGAATAGTGGTTAAATTGGGTCAGCAAGAGTTGTCTTTTTTAAAGGCAACAGAGGGTGGGGCATTTGGAGGGGAAAGGGCACAAGTTACTCCCAGGAGTAGCTCACACAGAGCCACTGAGGATGATACCGAACCTGAAGTGAGTTCGCTCACCCGTTGCACAGCAAGCCAATCTCTGACACCGGGTGTGGTGGAAGAAAGTAGGAATTTTATTTTCGCACAGCGCTGAGCAAGGAGAGAGGGCAGCTAATGCTGAAATCCCAAACTCCCCAAAAAGCTAAAAGGAAGGATTTTTATTTGGGGTTTTAGATAGGGGAGGGGGAGCATGTGGCCTTGCTGGTCGGAGCTTTCCCACCAGCCTGTCTTTGGCCTTGAGACACTTGCAGAGAGGAGGAAGCCTGTGACCTTGCTGGTCAGCAGCTTTCCCACCAGCCTGTATCTCTTTGCAGAGAGGAGATAACGAATCCAGGTTCTTGTCCTTGGCAGTGTCTGTCTCCATGGAGGACAGTGGATTCTGGAGCCAGGAAGCCAGAGAGTAAGCAGGGAATGAGTGTTTTGGTTTTAACCCCATATATGCTGGGTTTAATGTGGGGAAACTGATACCAGGGTCGGTATCAAGGACAGCGGGCCTTTGGATGGGGAAAAGCAGGGTGGATACAGGAAAAAGTGTTTGCATCAGGTGCTCAGGCTCCAGATGAGGGCTCCCTCCACCCACCTGGGGTGCAGGACAGAGCACTGAGAGGACATCTCCTGGGAGGTGGAAGCAAGTGTGGAGTGGAAAGCAGAGGACTGCTCAGGGCTGGCCCAGGGCCTGTGGAAGAGGAAGGGAATTCCCCTGTGCATTCTTTTTCCCCTCCTTTTCACTATCAAAAGATAATTTTTTTAAAAAAGAGTAAAATCAAGACTCTCATATAGATACAAAGATGAATGCTTGTTAAAGATCTTACTCAACAAATGGAGGAACTAGGCAGATGTTCCAACCCATTTAAAAGAGAATCTGAAGAGCATTTATAGATCAAGTATATTGAAATAAATGTGCAAATGAAGGCAACACTGGTTTTTCCAAGTGGCTGGAGGGAAGTCAATTGAACCTCTTGGGAACAGGATAGAATTTGCATGTCTATAAACAAGAATTGGATTGCGTTGTCACCAGTTACTGCATTGGGTTGAATCCAAACTTGTGGGTGGACTGGGTTTTATCTACATGAGTCCATACATGTCATAAGTCACTTGATTACTATAATTCAATTTACATATATATAGTATGTAGGATGGTGGTGAGCCACCACGTATAACATTTTGTTTAATGGAGACGCGATTCTACATTCCAAACAAATGACTGAAAAATAGCATTTGAATACACATCTTCACCCGTAACCTGAGGACTGCCTAGGTTAGTATTTTAGTATCACATCCACTTAAGAAAATCAGCATAGTTGAGATTCACAAAATAATTCTTGCTTCTCTGGGATTCAGTGCCCAGTCATTTCATGTTAAGCACTTCTTCTTATAGAAGTGTGTGGTGGGAGAGGAAGTCAGAATACAGACAGCAGGTGTAAAACATATTAAGTATCCTAATTTAATGTTATATTTGGAAATTCTAAAACATACATTTATTTTATAATACAAACTACAGAGAATAAATAACAAGTCTCGTTAATGGTGGAAACAGGCAGAAAATAAAGCAAGAAAACCTTTAGGGGAAACTGATGTGTGAATACAATGTGCTGTTTACCTAGACTATGAAATCTCATTTGTTCTGCTATTTCCTACCGCGCAGTATGTGAACTTTCTGCTTAAATACGAATAAACATATACAGTCACATGTCACTTAATGCCTGGGATATGTTCTGAGAAATGCATTGTTAGATGATTTTGTAGTTGTGCAAACATCATAAAATGTACTTATACAAACCTAGATGGTATTGCCTACTACACACCTAGGCTGTATGGTACTGATCTCATGGGACCACTGTCACGCACATGGTCTACTGTTGACCAAAACATCATTGATTGACAAGTGACTGTTTTTAAAAAATAACATTGGATTACAATATACTGTAATAAAGTATACTTTTTATACATATGTAATAAAGTCTAAAAACAGAAGCTGAGATCGTCTTCTGTCTGTACAGGTTAGTGCTTATCCTTACCCTACAAGGGCAACATTAGACTCTAGTTGAGAAAGGTGAGTTTAAAGTCTTGCCACAGTGTCATTAAATGTGGGAGCTTAGGCCAGTGACAGAGTGCTCAGAAACCAAAGGTGGTCTCAGCATTGCGAGCTTCAGTCCCGCCTGGGCGTCTGGACCAGCCATCACACGCTCCATCACTCTACAAGTGTGGGACCAGGTGTTTACGTCAAAACCTGTCATTTTACTTACTTTTTTTTTCTTTTAGGTAGTTGAAGATGGCATCAAAAATCTTTGCCAATGTCATGTATGGATTTGTGCAAAAGGATGGAGTATTTTCTTTTCCAGTCTGTTGGAGTTCCAAAAGTGTTGTGTAATTATGCCAGAAATTCTTGCTTTAAATGATATTTTAGTCAAAATATTTTAGGAAGACTTTCTGTGTGTTTATACATTTGTTTTTCCTGCAAAGGAGAATTTTCTGCTGCACGTAAGATTGGACAGAACTAGAACATCATATCAGGAATCGACAAAGCCCTGAAGGTTTCATATGACTCAGCTTTTTCCATCACCAAGATTTAAACAGTAACAACAAAAGCCAGCTTTCATGGTGGAGAAACTTACGTGAAAATGGCCTTCTGACAGCTGCCACAGTTTTCTTTTGAGAAGAATCTAAGACAAAAACTTCATTGTTGTTTAAGCCAGTTCAATTTTTCAATCAAATAATGGTTAACTGAATTAGCTTAGGACATCAAACTTCAAGTTTTGCAAAAAATTGATTTAACACCCCTCTTTGCCCTGTTTCTTGTAATGAATAAACCAATCGAGGAAATGGAGCTTTATAATTTGCGGAGCCGTGACAGCTCGAGACACTGTTGGAAATTAAACGTGGTGTTCTCAGGTCTCAGGGATCTTCTGGAAAGCTGATGCTATTTTTGAAGCTGTGTGAAAATCCCTCATAGTAAATTGGCCAAATAGGAAAAAAGTATTAATGGGGTTTCGCTCTGATGGAGCCCCAGAAATGCTGGGCTTTGCAGATAGTGAGTGAAAATCAAAGGAAAACACTCATTTCTGGAACGCTCTGTGTCATACATCATCAACAATACCTTTCAGAACTCTGCCCAGGAATTGATAAGCAAAGCTCAACTCATGGTAATCAAGTATTTGAAAAGTTATGCGTCAACTCTCAGATGATTCGCCTTGCTCTGTATGAAGACCTGAAGGCCAACAAAACCTCCACTGAGGTTTGTTGATTGACAAAGGCACATAAACATTTTTACCTGCTGGAAGAAGCAGGTGTCCTATTTTTGGAATACTAGAGAAAAAACACAGCTGTAAATGTCTTAAAATGATATCTTTCAGCAAATCTTATATTTGACAACTATATTCCAAAATTGAGATATAAACTTCCCCTTGTTAAAACATTTAGAGCCCAAATCAAGCCATGGATGCTGGGAATCATTGCTAAAATTGTCTTTTTATACATCTTTTCAACTTAAAACTTTCAAAGACAAGATTCTTGAAAAGAATTTCATGGAAAAAATAAATTTGTATCTTGTATGTGTATAGGCTGAATTTAGGAACTATTTTCTAGATGTCATGGCTGAAAAATCTCATTTCAGAGCTTATCAAGAAACTCCTTTTCCCCTAATAATCCATCTGTGCTGGAAAACATCTCCAAGAAGAAATTTTCAAGTTTGGGCTTTTGCCAAAGATAACTTCCGGAAAATCACTGCAGAGGTCCTTGTAGGGTCCTGCTTAGAGCATCTGTTGGCATTCCCCCCTTCCCAAGGGAAACTAGATTTTCATCTGGGTGCGTACCCTGTGGCCTGGGGAAGCCCAGTGCGTGGGGGGAAGGCGACACCACCTCCAGTTCCTGGGGCCGGGCTGCGGGGGATTCTTGCCCATGAGCACGACACAGCGCCCTGGCCACATCGCTGGTCCACGGAAGCTGTCTAATCAGGTGACCCTCAGCCTTCTTGGGGATCTGCAGACGGACCCACTCTCTGTCTCCGACAGGATGTGAGGGAGAAAGTGGATGGCTTTGACTTCCTCAGGTCCACTAAGGGAACAGCCCTCAGGATAAAACCGTCTACACGAAAGGAAGACAGCTGGCGTTCCTGCATCACATAACTGAGTCATTGCATCAACCTTCTGGGAAATGTGCCCAGCTCCGGACTTCCGTGACGGGAGCCATCGAATCCCCTTTGTCGTTTAAGTTGGGTTTCTCGTACTTGCCACATAAGGAATCTTTGCTGAATCTGAATTTGGCATCAGGAGGTGCATGTGGCAAATCCCAAACCCTAAAATGCTGAACTGCCTGGAGAACAGTGAGGACACTGCAGCCCAGTTTTGAAACTGGCAATTCTTGCTACATGTTTGCAAAATGGTTGATTACACTGTCTTCAATTACAGCTCAGGAAATAGGCCATGTATCTACCAAGAGAGTGTTGGGGGATTTGATAGGAAATGCTCTGGAATGTGTTGGCTAATTCTTGTGATCTTTTGTAAGGTGGAAAGTAAAAAAAAAAAAGCTTGCATTGAAGGTGGCCCAAATGGAATCAGAGCCAATAATTCCTGTTCATTATGACAGAGAGTCTTGTCTCTTTTTTTTTCTTTTGAGAAAGATTAGCCCTGAGCTAACATCTGCTGCCAATCCTCCTCTTTTTGCTGAGGAAGACTGGCCCTGAGCTCACATCTGTGCCCATCTTCCTCTACTTTTATATATGGGATGCCTGCCACAGCATGGCTTGCCAAGCAGTGCCATGTCCGCACCCGGGATCGGAACCAGAGAAAGCCAGGCCATCGAAGCAGAAGGTGCGCATTTAACCGCTGCACCACCGGGCCAGCCCTATGACAGAGAGTCTTAATTGAGAGAATCTCTTGGGAGAATTTCTAGGTATCAAAACAAGAGAGGAAGCATTCCTATCGTTATCATATTTTTACCCACATATATTTGATTTTTCCTTACTATGGACTTTGAAAACAAAACAGCACCACAGGCCAGATGTTGAAAGGGCCACGATGAGCTCTAGGCTCCCTCTCTTTAGGAGGGACAAGCTCACTCAATGTTTATACGAGCTGGCAGTTTTTAAAAACGTATCTTTAAAGATAAAAAGATCATTTTCTTCTAATATTACCACCGCTATTGGTTTCTTTTTGATCGTATTTGTTTAGAAATTTCCCATAACATTGGAAGATCATAGGATTTTTTTTTCTCAGATGGTGGATAGGTTTTGAAGTTTGAGCAAATTCTGCCAGAAAATCTGGAAGCAGAGAAACGAAAGCTGCTTAGACATATTGTCAAAGGAGCTCGACCAAAAGTAATCGAAAGATCATAGAACAGTAATGTTTGACAGAGGAAGTAATGAGGAATTTGATTTACAGAAAAAAAAAATCACTTTGACTTTTATAGAACTTGTCTATTTTGAAGGGCAAGAGTAATTGAATGGGTTTCCACTTACATCCACCCTCCTGCCAAAGTTTTCAAAGCCTGTTTTCTCTAATGACACTAATCCCTGTGCCCAGCCTCTCAGGGGCTCCAGGGAGCTCCGAGCATTTTGCAAAGATGATCTCATTAGTCCCGATTCTACCCCAGACGCTTTACACACATTATCCTGCCTTTGTAAATGATTGGAACTGAAAATGGAAAATGACACCGCATCTCCTGCAGTTCTTTTTAAAAATGCTCTACGTAAATATGTGTGTGCGTGCGTTAGTCTAGGTTCTTGGTTGCAAACAACAGAACTCCCTCTGCAGCTGATTCAAGCAGGAAAGAGACTGATTAAAAGATGCTCAAGAGCTCACCAAAACGCCTGGAGAGCCAGAGATGCTGGCTCACAGGCTGGCCGTGCCAAACCTCATTGCTGCAGGTGTTTGTTTTTTTTTAATAGATATTATTTTTAGATAGAAGAGTTTTAGATTGACAGCATATTGAGCAGCTAGGACAGAGTCCCTATGTACCCTGCACCCAGGCTCCTCGATTATGAATATCTAATGTTAATGTGGTACATTTGTCACAATAAAGAACCAATATTGATACATTCTTATTAATTAAAGTCCATAGATTATTCAGATTTCTTTAGTTTTTACCTCATATCCACTTTCTGTTGCAGGACCCCACCCAGGATTCCACACTGCATTTAGCTGTCATGTCTCCTTAAGCTTCCTGTGGCTGTGACAGTTGCTCAGACTTTCCCTATTTTTGATGACCTTGACAGTTTTGGGAAGTGCTGGTCAGGGATATTGTAGGATGCTCCTCTACGAGAACTTGCCTGATGTTTTTCTCATGATTAGATGGGGATGATGGGTTTGGGGAGGAAGACCGCAGAGGTAAATCCCATTTTCATCACATCCTATCAAGGGTCCGTGTTATCAATGTGGCTTATCACTGCTGATGTTGACCTTGTTCGTGTGGCTGAGGGAGCCTTCATCAGGTTTTCCACTGTGCACATCGGGTTCTTATTTAGTCTGTTTCCAGAGTAACAGATCAGAGAGCTGTAGGAGATAATGCGCCATGATCACTAACACGCCATCTGGGACCTGCTGGCCACCTTGGTCCCCTGCTACCTCCTTCCTGTGCTTCTTCCTGATGGAAGGTTGGCATCTGTGCATCCTCCACAGGCCCCCGCATGGTGTCCTGCACACAGTAGACACTTGATAAATCTATAAAGACTTTGAATAGGGTTGGCTTTCATCTGATAGATAATAAAACCACCCATGGTAGGCACGTGAGAGTGAGGAGAGTGGCTTGGCTGGAGAACGCCCACCCACCGGAGTGGCCAGGCCCTGGAACTCTGATCTTGACCCTGTCCCATTCCACATTTTAAAAACCTACTTGGCAGAGGCTGATTTAGTTATGTAGGTTTTTCCTTTTTTTTTTCAAAGGGCTGAGACTCATAGGCTCCTCAATTCACCCTCAAGGGGTTGAAGTTTATTGTCACAGGGGCAATAGGATCTCCTGAAAGTCCTAGACCGTGACCTGTGGTTGGGCCAGGCCTTGGCAACGCTGGAACTGAGTATCATGACCTGGTCTCCAGGGGGCATCTGCAGGTCAGACCATCTCTGCCTCGTCTCTCCATGGCTGTCCATCACGCTGGCTTCCTCACCCTCCAACCGAGGTCCTTTCTCTGACTCATCGCATCTTCCACTCACGGACCTCTGATGGGCCTGCGGTCACCCATGGTTCCTGCCCTACCTGCTGATGATGCCTCCAGCTTTACCTTTTGCTCCTACCCAATGAATTCTAGAAACCAGGAAGCTAATCAGCCTGGTCCTCTCCTTATTATCAAGACTCTCCATGCCAGTCCCCTTTGCAGGCCACCGTATGGATTTCTCTTGGTTTGGCAGTACACCCACCCTTGGCCAGCTCAGCTGAGGCCCAAAAGGAGCCAGCAGGGCCTGGAAGTGGGGCAAGTTCCCCGAGATGGGGCTGTGGCGTGCCCAGCAGCAGGGTTTGCATGTCAACCCAAAGACATGGAAACAGCCTTGCCTAATTTGCAGCTGAAACACGGCCAGGAAGGTTTCAGAATCGTCTAGAGCAGTCGGAAGGGTGGACTCCAACCAGCATGGTGGAAGTGACGAGCTCCTGCCCGCAAATGCCTTCCTGCAGTCACGTCCCCCCTCAATTCTCCCTGCGCAAAAGTTAAACTCGGTTCCACCCATGTCACCCGAATATGCTTTTATAAAATCAACCTAAGCTAATTGTCGTCTGCATCCTTCTGCAGACTGGATGTGATCCGTCTATTTTTAAATGAGTTGTTTTACTGTTTGTGTGTGTTGAGGGGAGGGGGACACTAAGTCACCCTAAAGCTCGTGTTTACAGTGACTGCTTGAAAGTAGCACAACATAAGAAGCAATAAGTGATAACATTAATCAAATAGCACACGAGGCACTTGTGGGTTTGGCTTCACCCCACGACCGTGCCTCTGCCTCGGCGCTCAGCCACCCCTCTCCCTGCAGAAGCCCCGCGCATGTGGGAGGCGTGGGGAGCTTCCATTTGTTCCTTTTCCACCTTGCACAGCATGTTCTTCCATCAAGTCGTTTATTCCCCGTCTTAGAACCAGCGCTGCACTACGGGGCGGTGGTGGAGTCAGTGCGCCCACCACCTGCTCCCTCCCTGCAGCAGAGAGGCCTGGAAAGTGTGGGGACGGGAGCCAGCCCTCCCAAGTGGAGGTGGGGACAGCGGAGCTCCTGACTCTGGCCAGGGGCTAAGAGCCTCGGACAACTCATAGTCCATCCACTGTGTACACACACACACATATACACACACACGTCCTGTGCAGGACCAGAGGCAGTCACCAGGTCTGGTCAACACTTCCTTCTCCTTTACCACCCCTTCTGGAACATTCTTGTGGCCTGAGCCCTTCTGTACTGGACTCCTAGGGTCTGGGCTCTTTTCCATGCAACTCTTCCACCTCCTGAAATCATCATTTAGTGTATTAGACAGTGACAAATAAAAGGAAGGGCTGGGAGTAGGGGATGGTCGTGGTCAACATCCCAACTCTTCAGCTGGGGCCCTGAGCTCCCCCTACCCTGGCCCAACTCACAGCACTGCCCTCCACCCTCCCCGACAATCCTGCTCCAGCCAAATATCCTGAGTCACAGCCTCCGAACACATCCTGTCTTTCCTCCTCCAGCCTCTACGCTTGTCATTCCCTCCACCTGGAATCTTCTCATTCTAGGCTTTGCCACCCAAAACCTGGCTGTCCTCTCAGTCCAGCTCACTTGCCCCAGGACAGGCATGGAGGGGGCAGAAGAGGCTGAACTCAGCTCTGCACATGTTTTGTTGCAAATGACAGGAGGACCTCTGGGAAAGACGCCCAGCCGGCAGAGGGAGGTGAGGCGGGGGAGCCATGCAAGGGGCTCGGGACGAGAATCCCTGGGACATGAGTTTCCTCACCAAAAGCAGCAGTGGAAAGCCAGAGACTGAGTCCCCCAGGACCCCTGCCATACAATCTGTGCCCCACCGGCTTCAGGACTCCCAGGATGGCTGGGGCTGGGCCCCCAATAAGGGGACGGTCTTGGATCCACCCTACAATCGGCTCCTTCACCCAGGCTGGGGGCAGCAGGAATGGGGACCTGGGGTGCCAAGGAGGAGAGCCGCCACCCTGCTCCAGGGCTGGGATGGGGACTCGTGACTGAGCAGGCCGGGCACTGAGCAAGCGCTGCATTACATAAGCATTTGCTTAAACAAGGAGACGAGCATCAGCGGGGTGGATGTGCCACGTTTTCCTGTTGCAGTTTGGTATGACATGTGAAATCTTTAATTAGCAGTCATGAGAGACCTCATCCCTTTCAGACACCAGGCATCTGCCACGTGGCTCAGGGTCCCTTCTCCCACGAAGGGGACCTGTTCAGTGAGAGTGATGGTTGCAGGACGTGGTCACGTGATGGTTGTTGGGTCCAGGATGAGAAGATATGAGATGATTCAGGAATTATACTTAGGGCGACCGGATCCAAATTTGGATGTGGATTTTTTTGGCTTGGTTTGGTTTGGTTTAATAATACCAGTCACAGGGATGTCCTGCAAAACACATTTCAGTAGGCTGAAATGAACGAAAAATTATTTGAGATTGTCAGCAGGTCGCGACAAATTGTTGAACACGGCAACTCTCCCAGTTGAGAACGAGATAAGCTAAGAAGTACATTTTCAGATATTATGGCTGAGTTTCCTTCCATTAAAGCCTGGAAAGTGAAATTAAAATAAAGTCTGGTTTGGGTATAAATATTATACTTCAGCTTAAACAAAACACCAGGGGAAGGCCAGGATCGCTGAGCCAGAGTGACGCGGAGCCTGCAGCAGCATCGCTGTGGAAGAAGCTGGGCACGGAGGCCTTCAGGTGGGGCAGAAGACAAAACACGGGTTGGGGGACTTGTGGGGGGCAGACCCCCCCGTCAAAAGGCAGGGAGTTTGGGAAGTGATGGATCTGCTCTAGGTCATGATTATGATGCTGACTGTGTAGTTGTGCACATTGGTCAAAAACCATAGACCAGCATATGATAGAAATTATATGAGACTATAAAGTATATTATACTATATAATTACTATACTAGACATAATATGACATGCATATGTATTATATATTTATAAATTATGGTATACAATTATTAGACTATATGCAATACTATATTATATCATTATATAATTCTGTAGATTCTATTATATTACATAAAGAATAAATGCAGGGGCCAGTCCCATGGCCGAGTGGTTAAGTTCGTGTGCTCCACTTGGGTGGCCCAGGGCTTCACCAGTTCAGATCCTGGGCGCAGACCTAGCACTGCTCATCAGGCCACGCTGAGGCGGCGTCCCACACAGCAGATCTAGAAGGACAACCAGAATATACAACTATGCACTGGGGGCTTTCGGGAGAAGAAGACAAAAAAAAGAGAAGATTGGCAACAGACGTAAGCTCAGTTGCCAATCTTCAAAAAAAAAAAGAAGAAATGTAAATTATACTTCAATGAACTGACTAGAAAAACAAGACATCAGAGGTGGAGGGTGGGTTGTCACAGGGTGGCGCCTGTTCTAAGGGCCAAACGTTGTGTCTGGGCACCACCCGAGAAGGGCTGTCAGAGGAGAAGGACACCCAGACTCAGGTGTCCTGGTTCTGTCACCTCCTGTCCTCACCCTGTGACAAGGACCTTCCCAGGCCTGTGGATGAGGATGGAACAGCCTCAAGTCTCGGGTGGCCAGGGGTAGGACCGCCCCGGTGCTCCCACCACACAGAGGTCTGCGAGCAAAGAGGCTGTGCCAGCCCAGGAGTCCCTGCTCCTGGTTACGATGGGGACAGTAATCGCAGGCTCTGTGGGCAAATTTGTGCCTCTGCTTCCCTCCTCGCTCGGTCTTTGTTGCTTCCTGTCCTCAGGGCCTTTATCGTTTCATAATTGCTCTCAATAGCTACACAGCAGATGTTATACCCCCACAGAACGTCCTGGAATTTGTCACTGAGAAAATGGAGGCCTCTTCACAGCGAGTGAGCTTTCCAGGGAGCGATTGTTTGGCTTATGTATTAAATGTCTCCTGATGAAGCAGAGAACAAGTTTAGGGAGAATCGCAAAAACAAAAAGCAAAAAAAAAAAAAAGAGGAAAATGACTTCATTTATTTTCTGACACCAGAGAGGAGCTGAAATTGGTTCACTCAAGGCTCCCAGATTCTACATGACTAGCTCCCTCTGGAGCTGAGAAAACCAGACCTTTTCTCTTCAGGGTGTGAGTGAGTGAGTGTGTGTGTTCACGCAGCTGCTTTTCAAAGTTACTTTGCTAGCTAACTTGCTCTCTCATGGATGACGATAAGCCCGGAAGTACCGTTCCCTTTCCTAGGCTACTTCAACAGTCTGAGTTTTTGCAACAAGGAGCTGCCTCCTCTTTAGATTTTGGTTGCGTGCAAAGTCAAAGGAAGAGAAGGCTGTGATGCCCCTGGGCCTCACTCGCTCTGGCATCAAGAAAGGCAGGAATTCCAGGTGTGTCATCCTGAGCAAGCAGTGGGGGTGATTTCCACAGGGCCCCTACGGCATCATCTGAGGGATCCCAGGAAGGCCACCCTGAGCGGCACAGTTTCCACCTGGGCTCAATGATTCCAACATGAGCAAGGCATTCCTGAGGGTTCTTCTCCCTACAGTGCTTTTCTGAAATGCAGACACGCCCAGTAGGCATGTCCTGCGTCACATGGCCCTTGGGCCAGTCACCCACTCCCACCCCCCGCTCTGTCACTGTCTGCCCCTCACTGCAGGAGACCTGAGCCCACTCCCCCAGGACGGTCGGTGGATCCCCTCCTCCCATCTCCTTCTCTCAGCCCCTAGACTCCTAGAAGGACAGGGCGCCTCTCTCTGCAGGCGCTGAGCCCATTTGGCGGGGCCTGGATGTGTCAAGGCTGCCCCCTCTGCACCCCACGCTCGGGGCAGGGGCATGTGGTGGGGGATGTGAAGGGTTTGGAGAGGAAGCTGGCAAAAAGGACACACAAAACAAGAAGCGGATGGGGAGAGCAGACAAATTCCTCTGATTTCATCATTTTTGTGTAGGAAGAGTTTCTAAAATGGCTTACTTTTAAAAAACTAAGCAGATCCCAAAGCCTCTGCTTTTTATAGAACATCAGTCCTGGTTCCAAATTAGCAACCCTTAATCTTCCACCGGTCTAGTTCTCAAGTGACTATTAAGCTCCCAGGTTAGGACTTCATGGCAATGCTGGGATCATCCCCGACAGGCTGGGGGCGGAAGGGAGGAGGATGGGGGTGTTGGCGAGAGCTTAGGGGGGCAGAGACAGAGCCCCAGAGAGGCAGGTGGGAGCGAGAAAGGCCAAGAAGGATGGCCGTGGGGCCGCGGGCGCTGCCAGCCTGGACCCATTCCTCCCACCACCCCAGGGAAAGACCCGCTGAGTTAGCATCCTGTTCTTGCGTGCAGACTTCTTTTCGTCTCTATTGAGCAGTGAGACGAGGGGATCATCTCGGATCATGATGCCCTGGCTTGTCGGTCAAGAAGGATTCATTTTCTGTGCAAATTGGAAGGTCTGGGAGGAAACGGAAAACATTCTCAGAAAGCTTGTGCTCGGTCCCTGCCCGTGGCTCAGGGCTCACGCGTGGCGCTGCTTCGTCCCTGATAGGACAGCCTTGAGCTGGGGCAGCTGCTCCCCAGCGCCGCCCTGGAGGCAGGGCAGGGCTGAGCGCCCACGGTGGAAGCTTTCCTGGCCCTGGCCCAGTGTATTCATTTCCCGGGGCTGCTGTAACAAAGTACCACAAACCAGCGGGCTTAAAAGAACAGAAATGTAGCCACTCACAGTTCTGGAGGCGAGAATTCCAAAATCAAGGTGTCAGCAGGCTTGATTCCTTCCAGGGCCTCTGAGGGAGGATCGGTTCCGGGCCTCTCTCCCAGCCTCTGGGGGCTGCCGGCCATCCTTGAGGTTCCTCGGCTCATGGCTGCATCGCCCCAATCTCTGCGTCCATCACCACATGGCTTCTCCCTTATGTGAGGCTGTCTTCACATGGCCATCTGCTTAGGAAGACACTGGTCATATTGGGCCAGGGGTCCCCTACTCCAGCAGGATCTCATATGATCTCTTCGTAACTCAGTTATATCTGCAAAGACTATTGGCAAATAAGGTTACATTCTGAGGTTCCAGGTGGACTGGAAATTGCGGGGGACGCTGTTCAACCCAATACATCCAACATCAACGCCCACAGCCCCAGACAGAAAGGTGGCTGGTTTCCTCTCACCGTGTCCCAGAGGCAGGATGTGCCCAGAGAACGTGTCCCCTTTGGAGCCGAGGGAATGAAGGTGTCATGAAAACTGAGTCACCTACTGGGAGGCGACAGGGGCCAGCCTCTCCAGCAGCCGAGGTCCCCTACCCTGTCTAGGTTTTCCCCCAACCCACTGAGGGGTTCCACTCCCACTGCCTTCCTCCTGAGAGATAGCATCCCCACGTTCAGAATGAAGTTATTACATCGTTACACATGCTTATGGTGCAAACCTTAGAGGAATTCTCCGACCTAGACATCTTGCCCACAATCCCACCACTCAGCATTTTGGTGAACTTCACTTTAGCTGTACACAGGTATTAAAATTACTTTTTGGACCTCGAATGTGCAGCATTAGGTTAATCATCCCTCTTGGTCCATCACACACTGTCGTCTGCCCATGCATTGCTCTTTCTACTTTACTTATTTATTTTGTCGTGTGTTTCAAAATGTAATAGCACGGCAGTGACAGCTACTATTGGTCTTCCGTGCTAGGCATTGCCCAAAGTGTTTAGCACATACATCCCCTTAACCTCCACAGGAACCCTGGCAGCCGTGTGCTGGAGCCAGCCCCTTCACCCCGCTGGCTCGTGAGGAGGACAGTCAGGTTCTCAGGAATTTCGTGAGTGAGTTGTCAAACCATCAGGAGCTTGGAATGGACCATTATGGGAGTATTTACCTTCACGGGAACCAGCAAACACCACAAATCAGAGCTCTTTGTACGACCAACCCCTTTAACATCACACCACTGCCTGTGGGGTCCACCCTCTTGTCCTTCCCATTTTACAGGTGAAGAAACTCAGGGAGGGAGGGTGAGTGAGCACCTGCTCCAGGTCACACAGCCAGCAGGTGGCGAGCCTGAATTTGAACCCAGGAAGTCCGCCCCGCTCCTGAGTCTCATGACCCCATAGCCACTGTTTGAACCCTGGTGTTTTCCACCCATCACAAGCAGCTTCCTCAGCGGTTAAAAATTCCTCCAAATCTAACTTTTAACGGCTGCATAATATTCCACTGTGTGGACAAATGGTGATTCATTAAATTCTCCCCAGTTGTAGAACAAAGAGATTGTTTTCAGTGTTTGCTTCTTGTAAAAGTGCCTGGACCGGCCTCTTCCCTTCCTCACATCCGTGCCCTGGGGATCAGTTCCCAAGGACCACCCTCATCAGGGATCCAGCTGCGGAGCGCTCGGAAAACGCGTGGCCCCTCTGCAGGCCGAGCTTCTCCAGGGACGGCAAGCCCCCCGCCCCGTCCGAACATGGCCAAGTGACCCCTCAGTGGCTCCCCTCCCCCACAGTGACCTCAGCCTCTACTTCTAGAGGGACGGGGACAGAGTCGCTGTGAGGCCTCCTGCATGGCTCACTCCTGCCCACGCACACACTCACACACGTGCACATAGTCACACTCACACTGCATGCACACTCTCACCCCCACACTTACATATATGTGCACACACAAACACAGGCACACTCACACACCATTCTCTTCTGCTCACATGTTCACCCACACTTTCACACACACATGCAAACTTACACACATGTTATACACCTACATATACTCGAATGCTCCCACATACACACTCACACACACACATAGATGCAACTACAGTCACCTAGTACGCAGCATGGGGACGACCTTAACGACACACCAGGGGCAGGGAGGTGTGACCTGTTTCCTAAAGGGCTCGGCAAGGGTCCAACTTGTACCAGGGGCTCGGTAACTGCTCCATACACGAAGGCAGGACCCATAAAGAACCGAGCAAACACGTCTCCAGCCTAGAAAGTCTCTGTGACTTTCCAGTTACCATGATCTGTTTCCCTGTGGGGGCGTCAGTCTGCTCAGCTGCCGTAACAGAGCGCAGACTGGCGGCTCCAACAACAGACATTTCTCATCTCACAGCCCGGAGGCAGGAGTCCAGGATTGAGGTGTCCCCAGGGTTGGTTCCTTCTGGGGCTGCGAGAGAGGATGGGTTCCACGTCTCTCTCCTGGCTTCTGGGGGTTTGCTGGCCATCTTTGAGGTTCCTTGGCTTATGGACCCCTCACCCCAGTCCCTACCTTCATCATCACATGACGTTCTCCATGTATGCATGTCTGTGTCCACATTTCCCCTTTTTCTAAGGAAGCCAGTCTTGTTGGCTTCGGGGCCCACCCGACTGCAGTAGGAGCTCATCCTAACTGACCACATCTGCGGCAACCCTATTTCCAAATATGGACACATTCTGAGGCACCTGGGTGAGACTTCCACACAGGAATTTGGAGAGACACAATTCAACCCATCACATGGAGCCATCTGGTCTTTCTCCTGCCGCTTCCTCTGGGGCGTGCCGTCTGACACAACGACGAGCAGACACTGGTTTAGACTGGCTCAGCTCTTAGCTGCTCGCTAACTGTCCTACAGATGTGCTACATCCACTCACTTGGCCACAGTCCAGCAGCCAGGATTTTTTTTTGGTAGAAATGAAGCTAATTAAGAAGAATTGTGGGTCGTGGGATCTTTATATACATTGCCTGAGACTCCGACCTTGAGCTCCCTTTCCACACGTTTGACATGAGAAAGACTACAGTGGCGCTGTCCTGGGGCTTCCTTAATCATAATCCTGCTATATCCTCTCAAGGGGAGAGGAGAAGGAAACAGATGGGCCCTCGGTCTGCCTCTTACGAACACAGTGTTGGTTTAATCATGATACAAATTTCACATCTATTCATGTCTCTCTCCACAGTTCCTAATCACATTCTCTCTAAATATTCCAGAGAGCAACCTAGCAATTTCCTTAAGCTACTGCATCAGAGGAGAAATTCAAGAGCCTCTAAAGTCACGGATTTTGCCCCCTGCTCCCCCAAAAAGAAATCATATGCTTCTGAGTTGGGACTGGGCTCTTCTCTAGAGATTTTCTGTCAGGAAGTTGTGACTCAAGTCCAGTCGTGCACAAGGCACAGGTTTGAGATCTGCTCTACCAGCTGTGTGACTCTGGGCAAATTATCAACGTCTCTGAGACTCATGTTCAAAATGTACAAAAGGGAGAGGATAAGACCTCCTTGTCAAGACGCGTGTGGGAATGAAATGAAGTGATGTTGCTAGAGTACAGCACTAGCACGAAGCAGCCACAGGCTAAACCCAGAGTCAGCTCAGCCCTCCCCTGCATATGGTCTTAACAAGCCTCCGATCCCCTCCCTTGCTACCCAGGAGAAGACGGCCTCCCAAGCACGAGTCATTTGCAAATTTAAAACATTAATGTACAACTGCTTTAGTACAATTTAAATAGGAAATTAAAAATTGTGTTAGAACCGTTGATTCCAGAATTCTGTCAAGAAAAGAATTATCAGCCTCGAAGTTCCATGGTTCTTCCCACTCTTCCTCTAAATGAACAGACGCGGCTGAGGTTTGGAAGTGCTTTTGATCCCCATGCCTGCCTACCGCACAGCTGTGCTTGCCATGTGTTTACTGGATGAAGGAAGGGCCTGTGTGTTAGGCCACGCTGTGTCTGCTGCTAGGAGCAGAGAGCAAACTGCCACAGCAGATGGTCCTGTGGTTCCTGTATGCTGAGAAGCCCAGAAGTCTGAGATTGCTGGCCCTGCTTCCACTGCTGGATGATGCCATCAGGGACCCAGGCTCATCCTCAGCCTTGCCAGGTTGGCTTTTCATCCTCAGTCTTGTTTCCTCTTGGTTTCAAAAGGGCTGCTGCTGCTCCAGACATCATGCCTATCTTCAAGACAGCAAGAAGAGGGGGAAGATGAGGCCGTAGCCATGCCTGTGCCTTTTCTCAGGAAAGCCAAAGATTTTGCAGAGGCCAGGTGATTTCTGCTTTCATTCAATGGGCCTCCAGCTACAAGGAGAATGTATTTAGTGAGGTAGAACAGTGGTTCTCTGCTAACCAGGCAGAGGGGAGGGAGGAATGTTGGGTGGATCGCCAACGGGTCTGCCGTAGAAATTCAGAACGACCTGCCTTCCCTGGGACATCTATGCGGTACTTACAAAATTCAGGCCAACAGTCACACGTGAAAATCAGTTTGATTGCTTTAAGGGCAGTCCTTATTTTTCCCCTAAAAATGCCTCATTTATCCAAATTCGTTCACTCACTTTCTTCCCCAGACTCAGTTCTGAAGGACCCAGATTTTCTAGAATTCAAATTGACCCCCAGAGCTTGAAGTTGTTGTTGTTTTTAATGGGAATATAAGCAAAACAGTTTGCCACAAGGTTTGAAAGCAGTTTAAGCATTAGGGACACTGAACTGCGCATCTCAGTTCTCAAGGTGACCCGTTTCGGGGTCCTCTGCCTCTGCAGGTTGTGAAGAATCGGTTGCATGCCTGTGAGGACGTGCCCTCCCCAGGCTGCGGAGGAGGCCCCGCGCGTGCGTCCATCCCAGGGCCGCCAGGCAGGGGAGGCCCACGCTCCCAGGGAGCAGCAATGGGAGGATGAATGGGGGCCCGAGGCGCAGTGGAATTCCCAAATGACAACTGAAGGAAGTGAGCGGAGGCTGGGTCCTGGGACCCACTGAGGCGGAAAGTGGTGAGCTAAACCTCTTAAGTGTCCAAGGGATCTGGCCAGGCACCCAGCCCACCTCGGGTCGGGAGCACGTGGGCCAGTGACGGGGTGAGACGGTCCCCAAGAGGCCACATCTGCCACTCACGTGCTGCTCCCAGGGCACGAGTTTCCTCTGTTATTGCACAATCACATTCTGAGACCATGGGAGCCCTCGGCCCCAGCGTGGGGGTCCTGCCAGTGACGATGCTGAGGATGACCCGGGCGGATGCTGGCCAGGACAGGCAGGTCGCGTTGCTGAGGAGGCAGACAGCATTACTCTGTCCCTGTCCTGATCTTTTTCCTCCGTTTGTAAAATCCGGGTACTGAGCAAGCCTGCACCATGCATGAGTGGCTTGGAAATCGCAACTGGTCCAGGCTGGGAGATTCCAATTAGGAAGATTTTAATTAGGTCCTCACAAGTGCCGGTGCCTTTGATCCAGTTACGCATTCACCCTCATCCCGCAAATTTATTAAGGGACCACTATGTGCCAACCACTGGTACAACGATGCTTAACCATTCGGGAGCCAATGTGTTTACAACACAAATCTCCTTTTTGGCCCAGCTGAGCAGCACGGCTGTATCCTTTACAGGAAAACCATCACTCAGTGTGTTTAACAAAGGCAGATGGTACGCACAGATTTGCGGGCATGACAGAGTTTACCCTAAGTGGCACTTTCATCAAAGCAATTGCAAGGTTTTTAAAACTTGTCCTCCCGGGGCCGGCATCTCACGTGCCTGAGTAAGGTTTGCCCGGTGTCCAGTGCCGCCGGCCATCAGCAGATGTTAGCAGGAAGCTGGTTACAGGACACTGTTATTATTTGGTAACCAGAGAGAGTAAAGCTGGCTTACTCGACCGAGGAGAGAGAGGCCAAGAGAAAAATTAACCCAGGGACTAACCGAGTCCCGGATCCGTGTATGTTCAGGTACCAGGAGCTGGGTTCGACTCCTCCATCTTGGAAGCTGTGGGAGACGGTTCTGTTGGTGTGGGCAGAAGACCTGGAAGGCACCAAGCTCTTGGCAGTCATCTCGGTTGTCCAGCCTCTGCTGCGTCCTGTGCCCGTCCCGTGCCTCCACCCTGCTCCCAGAGACCCTTTGTAAGATGGACTTTTGATCATGACCCCTGAGCAGCCTGGCTTAAAATCCCCTCCTCCTAAGTTTTGGGTGCAGCCCTAGCATCCAGGGCACCCTTCAAGGCTCTTCCGTGTCTGAGCCTGGCTCGCTTCCCCGGCCGCCTCTCCTCCCTCCACACACACCCTCCTCCCCCGCCACTAAAACACCAGCCCCGTTCCAGGCCAGGTGCTTTTCCTCTCCAGCATCTTCCCCAGCTTCCCGCCTGCTTGACTTCTTTCTCAGTCCCACCAGCGGGTTTTCCTAGGAGCCCTCCAACTCCTTTCAGTCGGAATTCAGCATCTTTCTTGCTGCCCCATCTTCCCAACACACAGACAACGAGTAACAGACAACCTTTCTTCCCCCATCAGGCTCCGAGTCACAGACATAGGCTTGTTTCCCAAGTGTAGCGCCCCCTAGACCGGAACTGAATCCTCTAGGCATCACGTGGGACGGAGGTTTGTGCAAACACTTATAGAGCACTCCCAGGGAGCCGGGTGCTGTTCATACGCTAACACAGTTCATCCTTGTAACAGCCTCCTCGCCTAGGTGCTGTTATTATCTCCAGTACACAGATGAAGAACTGAGAGGCACAGAGAAGTTAAGAAGCTTTCCTGAGGTCACAGAGCTGGTAAGTGGCAGAGATGGATTTGAACCCAGGCAGCTCAGGAGCCTGCTCTCTTAATGAAAGCTTGGAGGGCCTTGCCTCCCCAAGGTCCCCGTCCCCAGGCCTCCATTCCCCCAACCATCCCGGACACTGATAGACCCTGCTGTTCTGGCTATCCATGCTGTGTAACAAGCATCCCACATTTAACGATGTGGAACAAGAAACATTTCACCCGCTCTGGGGTTCTGCGGGTCAGGAAGTTGGATGGGCAGAGTGAGGACGGTCTGACGCCTCGTTTGGGAAGACGTGAATGGCTTGGGGCTGGGATTCTCCCGAGGTTTCTTTACTCTCAGCACCTGGGCTGGGATGACTAGAAAGCCAGCTCAGCTGAGACTGGGTGTGGGACACCTGCACGTGGCTTGGGCTTCTCGCAGCACGGAGGGTGGGATCTGAGCAGAAGCACCCTGAGAAGGAACATTCCAGGAGAACAGGGCCAAAGCTTCAGAGCTGTTCTGACGTAACCTCAGAAGTCACGCGGCATCACTTCCACCACATCCTGCTAATTACAAGTGAGCCACAGGCAGCCCAGATTCCAGGGGGTTGAGAAAGAGACTCCACCTCTTGACAAGGGAACAACAAGGTCACATGGCAGAAGAGCATGAGGGTTGGGAGGCAGCATTGTGGCCGTCTTTGAAAACACAGCCTGCCACACCCCTGCCTGGCGCAGGCCTACCTCCTTCAGAAACTTCTTTGTCCCAATTTAGTTCACCCTCAGGTCTCAAGGTATTCTCACTATGATTGTCTCGCTGTCCCTGTGAATTACCACCACTGATGGGTAATATATGAGCGTGTTATGGACCAGTGGCCTAGTGGTAATACTGTGGACAAAAGGGGACCAATCAGAGAAGGCCAACTGCTTCTGACGGCTCTCTCTCTCTTGTGTTGTCCTGGAGTCCTTCTTGGTAGTTGGATGATGGAAGACAAGAATACCGCAGCCTTTCATCACCTCTGGGCATTTCTGACCCGAATCCATTCTTCAGGACCTGTTGCTTGGGGAGCTTGTTGAGAACATAGATTCCAGGGCCACCCACAGGGTCTGGTTGAATTGGTCTGGGTTGGGCACCACTGGTATTTTTTACAGGATTCCCAGATACTGCTGTTGTGCCCCTGAGTGAGAGAACACCTGAGTTAGATGGAGACCTTTGTGACCAGTGGAACAGACCACCTTCCATCTCCAGAAGCCACTAGGCGGATGATGCTTTCACTGGTTCCTAGACGCAACACACTCTTTCTAAAGAATTTTGGCATCCAGGTTGTCACTTGCCCATTGACCAAGGACAGGTAGCTATTTATGCGAAAAAAAACATGGTGCAGATTTAACTTGTTTAGCTACTATGTTCCTTTGTGGTGGCTGCTAGATGACGAACTGGGAGGCGGGCTCATTGTGTGCCTATAATTTCTTTATAATAACTCAAGAAAAGGGGTCAAGAACATTTCCCCAAAAGGACTGCTTGCCTGTAAGTGACCCTCCAGAAGGAGACAGAAGGAGACTTTCCTTTCCCTGGTCTTTTTTTAATGGGAATTCACGAAAGCTCCAGCTAGTACATTTAAATATTTTAGATACTCCTAAAATGCTAGCTGGCTGACCCAACCTTTTTTTCCAATTTGATGTGAAACGCGAATGCCGAGTTTAAGCGATTTATTCATAACTGAGCAACGAACCGTGACAGGAGCCGCCGCTGCCCAGGTGGGGATGAGGCCGCGACTCCTGTGTCGGAACACGCCTTAGAGTTGCAGAACTGTGGGCTTTTCTCCCAGAATGGTGAGAACACTCTTAGTGTTTCCTTAGGGCTGCTTCCTGTAGGCAACTCGACTTGCGTTCCAAGAGGACAGGATCACAAAGAGCCAGATGTGTGTTCTAGGGCTAGGCAGGCCACCTCAGGGGTTTTTTGGTTTTTTTTTTTGAGGAAGATTAGCCCTGAGCTAACTACTGCCAATCGTTCTCTTTTTGCTGAGGAAGACTGGCCCTGAGCTAACATCCATGGCCATCTTCCTCTATGCCACCTCAGTTTTGACCAAGGGCCTCAGGTCTCGGCTGCAGCTGTCACTGGCTGCGTGACACTGGACAAGTTACTTACCCTCTCTTCTGCAGAAGAGGAGACAATAGTGATACTTAGTCCCTGGGTTGTTGTGAGGGTTAAGAGTGAGTGTGGGTGAATATTTCAAATGTTCCTTGACACAGAGTAAGCGCTTATGAAGTTTTAGCCATCATCCCACCGTTTGGAAATGGAAATTACCATCACATGGGTTCCTCGGGGAGCAAGCTTGCACACCGCCCCCAATTTAGTAATAACTCACAGCATTGCTGCAAAGCTCTGACGGCTTCCCCCACCGCACCTCACACCCGCACACACATACACACGCACACACGCACACGCACATGTGCACGCCTCCCCTGCTGGCCTCCTCACCCCCACAGCCTCCTGCACACAGCAGGTGCTCCATCCACACACCTTGACCTGCGATGATGTGGCTCTGATGGCCTGAGGCAGGAAGGAGCAGCCTCGGAAGGGTCCCAGCTGGCCTCTAACAGTAAGGACACATGCAGAGACTCTGGGCTCTTGGATTCTTCTAGAAGCTCACTTAATCCCAGAAGTGATTTTCTCCTCCTCCTCTGTTTCCTCCAGGAAATGAGGCTCCTCTCTCCAGGCTGACTGCAGCCGCAGGGCCTCTCAGTCGGTGTGGGTGCCAGGCGGGCCTTTGCTCCATTCGCAGGGCTCAGGGCTAGGGGCTGGGAGGGACCTTGTCCCTAAAGTTTTTAGAGCAGAGATTCTTTTGTTTTTCCAACTTCGTATTATAAATACTTTTATTACAAGATTTTTACTTTTTTTATTGTATACCTAGTTATTTTAACTTTTTATTTTTGAATACTGGCAAACTTACAGAAGAGTTGCAAGAATAGTATAAAAAATTCCCACCATATACCCTCCATATACCCTCCACCCAGATACATTCACTGTGAACATTTTGCCCTTAATTTGCCACATCCTCCCTCTTTCTCTAGATAAGTACGCATATTCCTTTTTCCCTGGTCCGTTTAAGAGTAAGTAGTAGACATTATGCTCCTTCATCCCTAAACATTCCCACGTAATTCTCCTAAGAACAAGGACATTCTCTCATGTAAACACAGTGCCATTATCTGAGCCAGGAAATTCATCATTGATAGAAAACTCTTGCTCATTATCAAGTGCCCAGGGATGTCTAGATAGCGTTTTTCCCCCAGTCCAGGATCCAAACCAGGATCACACATTATATTTAGTTGCCTATTCCCTTTGGTCTTCTTTAATCTGACACCTTTTGTTAGCCTTTTTTTTTTGGACGGTGATAAGAAATGTTCACATGTTGAGGTATATGGGGTAGCTAGCTATTCTGATTTATAACTGATTTGAACTGAACTAAAGAAGCCTGACTTTACAGTCCATCAAATGCACATTGCACATCTGCTTTAACCATTAAAGATAAGATTGCATTAAACATTATCTCCAAGTAAAAGAATGCAATCTTTGAAAGTAAGAATGCAAACTTCCCCTCTGATGAAGACAGCTTTAGTTCTCCTGAAAATAAGTTTCCTTTTCCAAATGTCAGGGTCTTGTTGACCTGCTAATCTGTAACTAAATACCTCTTTGAAACTTTAATGAATATGTCTCCTGGGCAGGTTTGATGTATGTTATTTGTTTTAAAAGGGTATAAAGCTCTACTGAAAGCCATGCTTCTCTGGAACACTTCCTTTCTTTGTGGAGACTGCCTTCCCGGGCTAGAGCTCAGCTTGGCTCAAGTAAAACTCAGCTTATCTGTCTTATCTATAGATTGGACGTTATTTGCATTGACAAAGGGGACTCATAAGTTTCTATTGAAGCATTCTAAGAGGTAGTATAAAAACTCTTGTATACCCTTCACCCAGATTCCCTTAAATTTGGGTTTATCTAAGGTTTCCTCATCACTGGGATTTGGGTCATGAGCTTTGGTGAGAGTATATCCTGAAGTTGCCTTCTCAGTGCTTCCCATCCAGAGGCACATGCTGTCAGTTTTATCCATTCATTGACAGTGTTCACTTAAATTTAAGTCACATCTTTTCATGTGCTTCTTGGCCATTTGTATATCATCTTTGAGAAAAATGTCTAGGCAAGTCCTTTGCCCATTTTTAAATTGGGTTGTCTGTCTTGTTGTTGAGATGTCAGGGTTCTTTATATATTCTGGATACTGGACTCTTCTCACATATGTGGTTTGCAAATATTTCTCCCATTCTGTGGGTTGCCTTTTCACTTTCTTGGTGATGTCCTTTTTCATTGTGATGAAGTGAAATTTATCTAATTTTTTCCTGTGTTGCTTGTGCTTTTGGTGTCATGTCTGAGAAACCATTGCCAAATCCAATATCATGGAGATTTTACTGTATATTTTCTCCTAAGAGTTTTATGGTTTTAGTTCTTACATTTAGATCTTTGATCCATTTTATTTTTGCAGAGGTGTGAGAGAAGGGTCAACATTCATTCTTTTGTATGTAGCTGTTCAGTTTCCCAGCACAAATTGTTGAAAAGACATTCTTTCTCCCATTGAATGTTCTTGGCACTATTTTGAAAATCAGTTGTCACATAGGTTTATTTCTGGAATCTCAGTTCTATTCTATTGGTCTGTTTGTTTATCCTCTGCAAATACTACACTGGCTTGATTACCATGACTTTGTAGTGTGTTTTGACATAGAGAAATGTAGTCCTCCTACTTTGATCTTCTTTATCAAGATTGTTTTGGCTATTTTGGAGTAGTTTTTTTTTTTTTTTTTGAGGAAGATTAGCCCTGAGCTGACATCTGCCGCCCATCCTCCTCTTTTTGCTGAGGAAGATTGGCCCTGAGCTAACATCCATGCCCATCTTCCTCTGCTTTATATATGGGACACCTGCCACAGCATGGCTTGAGCAGCAGTGCCCAGGTCCACGCCTGGGATGTGAACTGGCAAACCCCAGGCCGCTGAAGCAGAGCATGCAAACTTAACTGCTGTGCCACCGGGCCAGCCCCAGATTAGTCATTCATTTTTGATGCAAAATAAATGCTGGGACTTTCTTTGAATAGTAAGTGTATGTGTAATTGTTCAATTATCTTACTTGTTAATTGTTTAACTGGTATTTGTGTCTAAACACGTTATACATATAAAATCTTAAAGATAGATACATTGATAGATAGATGATAGTGAAAAAGTGAGAGAATGGATTTGCAATGTACCTCTTCAGTGTATACAAGTAAAATATTAAAGACAGATAGAGAATAGATAAATAGATGGATAGATAGACAGATAGGTAGATAGATGGATAGAGAGAGAGAGAGAAATAGGTAGATGGATGGATAGAGAGAGAGAGAGAGAGAGAGAGAGAAATAGGTAGCTGGATAGATAGATAGGTGGATGGATAAAGAGAGAGAGAGAGGATTTGCAATGTGCTTCTGGGCTGTGATGCAGAGAAATGCACACATGGAGCTGAGTTTACAGGGCTGGAGGATACTTTGACCCAAAGTGCTTCCCTGGCTGAGCCAGTAATAAGTAACAGAGGTCCAAGGAAGCCCTGTGGCTTTGACTCTGGTTAGGTATATTAGCCTAGGCCCACAAATCCCAGAGATTCCAAAAGGCAATCAACCCTGAAATTTGCCCTCCAGGGACCTTCACCCTCCCTACCCCCTCTGCCAGGCATCCTGCTTCCTGCAGAGTTTTCCAGGGGCGTAGACCCTGGGGCTGTGAGCTGAAGAGGAACCTCCCATTTCAGGGGATTGTAACCGGAGCTCCTGGTTTACCTGTAACTATTTTAACCCTTGTTCTCACAGCCCTCATTCAAACCTGGAAGGGGTGGGGCTGGATGAGGATGTGGATGGCCTGGATCTCGGCTTGGGCAGCATCCAGCAGGATAAAGAGGAACTGGGCTTTGCTGTTTCCATTTGTGTGTTGGATTTGCTAGAAAGACTAAATCTGGTGATTTGCTAGAAAGACTGAGAAGACTCCACGGTGGGTTGTACTCAGGGCTAAGATTTATTACAGCAAAGGATGCAGAACAAAGGCAGCAGGAAAGATACGTTAAGGTATTCGCGGGATCCAGAGAAGTCCAGCACTACCCTGTCTGCCTCCCCATCGGAGCCCACTCAGAACACGCTTTTGCTCTGGCAGAGAACTATGTGGTCGTGTGTGGAAGGCCTCTGCCCAGGGAAACCCGTGCAAGTGTCAGGGTCCAAGGAGAGCTGGGCATATAGACGCGCATCAACCGAAACTCAGGACTCTAACAGTGAAACCAGGCACACATCATCAGTCGTGACATTTGTGCAAGGCCATCCTCACAAGCTGGTAGGGTGTGGTCCACTGCTTCTGGTGTACACAACAAATCCTCAGTCACTGATGTAGCAAACCCTCCGAGAGCCACATGCCCAAGGGTTGGCCAAGGACCAGTCATGGCCCAGGTTTCCTTGGAGATATGCAAGGAGCAAGCAACCAGACCTGCTGTGCTGGCTCTTTCCACAAATTTTAACACTGTCTAAGTGGTCATCAGCCTACAGCCACAGATGCGTCTGGACGGCTGGGAGCTTGGACAGCCTCAGGAAACCATTTCCTGGCCGTCAGGCTTCATTGCTACAGCCCTGGTCACCGTGAAAGGAAGAATAGTGCCAGAAAAGCACACAGAGGGCCTGGTTTCAAATCTCCACTGCGTGGGTTTCCTTAAAAAAAAACAGGTCACCACTCCAATCCTACGTCTTACGCACCCCATTCGAAGGAATGTTTCTGAGATTGCTATGCTAGGTGACACAAAATCTAAGTTCTTACTCCTACTAACTGTCACATTTGTCCAACATCTGTCTTTCCTGTTTCGGCCCCTCATGTCTGAGAGGATCTGGAAACCCAAAATCTTCACTTAAGACTGATTCAAGAAATCAGCACCAAACCACTCCAGGCCATTTGCTGAGCTTTTTAGAGGATTTAGCTCTGCTCAACTCACACTACTCAGCACTCTGTGTCTGCACAAAAGCCTCTACTCCTTTTCAGACAAGTCTGTAAATCCAGTTTGTCCCATTTATTGAAAATATGTTGCAATATTGAAAACAATTCTTCATTTACCCCCGGGGGGGCATTCATTCAGCAAATATTTAGTGCACATTTCCAGTAATAATGATAATTCTTGTTCAGCAAATATTTATCAGATGCCCACTCTCTGCAAGGCACCATGTCTAGGCAGGGGGACAGGTGATCCGGCAGATCAGAGACACTGGGGCCCTGTCCTTGGAAAGGACCATCTGTCTGCTAAGCCGGGTGACCAACTCTCCTGGTGTGCCCAGGACAGGGCTTCCCAGGATGCAGTATTGTCAGTGCTAAAGTTGGGGAAATCCCGGACAAACTAGACAAGTGGGTCACCCTATTTAGCAGACAGTTGGTCACCCTATTGCTGAGACAGACTCTAAACAGGGACCTTCCCAGTCAATTACTCATTGGAATTGTTGTGGGTGCTGTGAGGGAGAAAGACAGGTGAGTGAGGGCTTCTAACAGAGGCCTGTATACTCAACAACACAGCCGCACCAAAGCCACCGCCCCTGCCCCCTTAGAGCCACCCCTGCGACCGACACCGCTTTCCCGGCCACCAGAGCCTGGGACCTGTTGCTCTGGAGCAGAGGACAGTGCCTCAATGTGCCAAAGTTGGGTGATAATCTAGAACAACAACCCCCAAATCTATCCACTGAGGCCACTGCCACCGAGGTGCTGCCCTGACCCCCACCAAAGCCCAGAGGCTCCCACAGGACCACCCTCCACTGCCCGGAAGTGGCAGTCTCCCCTCATGATGGGTGTCTTGCTTCTCTCTGCTCTGCGGACTGAGGGAGGGACACTCCACGCTCCAACGCAGAGGAGGTGAAGACCAGGCTTTGCGTGAGGCTCTCTTCCCCCGGGTGTGCTCCTTCCCCGGGAGCCCCCCACCCACCCTGCCAGGCCCCCTGGACACAGCCCTCACGGGGCGGGGTGTGAACCCTGCCTGACCACCCACCCGCAGCCCACCCTAACCCTCCTGACAATCCCAGCCCTGGGCACTTTTTATTTTTCTGCACAGTAGCCTCCCTTCTCCACGGGGTGTACATTGCAAGACCCCCAATGGAGGCCTGACACCATGGATACTACCTACTGAACTCTATGTATAGTATCTTTTTTCTTATACGGACGTATCTATGATAAAATTTAATTTAGCAATTAGGCACAGTAAGAGATTAACAATAACTAATAATAAAATAGAATAATTATAACAATATACTGTAATAAAAGTGACCGCAGATCTTAGCAACCTCAGTGTATGATTTTTTCTTATTTCCTTATAGGGTCAAACACGTTCACCTTTTTGTTTAGAGGAAGCACTTTATGGCTTCTCTTTGGTGTATCTGAATTGCCAGCATCACTCCTCTTGTGCCTTAGGGTCATTATTAAGTAAAATAAGGGTGACGTGAACACAAGCACTGTGGTCCCAAGACAGTCGATCTGAAAATTGAGACCGCTACTAAGTGACTACAGGCAGATGGGGTACACAGTGTAGATCGCTGGACAAAGGGGTGACTCACATCCTGGGCAGGATGGAGAAGGACAGTGCGAGATTTCATAATGCTGCTCACAATGGTGCACAACTTAAAACTTACGAGTTGTTTATTTCTGGAATTTTCCATTTAATATTTTCAGACCATCTTTACCATGGATAAGGAGGGGACTACTGTATTTTACAAATTTTCCATAAATGGACTTGTATGTTTAGTAATCAGATGAAAAAAGTTTTATTTTTTGGTGAGGAAGATTGGCCCTGAGCTAACATCTGTTGCCAATCTTTCCCTTTTTTTTTTTCTCCCCAAAGCCTCCCAGTACATAGTCGTATATTTTAGTTGTAGGTCCTTCTGGCTGTGCTATGTGGGACGCTGCCACAGCATGGCTTGATGAGCAGCGTGTATGTCCAGGCCCAGAATCTGAACCCAAGAACCCTGGGCCGCCAAAGCGGAGCACAAGAACTTAACTGCTCAGCCATGGGGCCGGCCCCCAAACGTTTTATTTTAAATGAGCAAAAAAGAGATTCCCATTTTGCCGAAGTATATGCCAGTTTCCTCCTTCTACCTCTAGTGTGGCCGTAGCCATAGAGTAGAAATAATGTTGTTGTCCAAACAACCCATTCTGTCCTGAATGATTTATCACTTTCAAGACGAGCTGGGAAGTAAATTAAGATGAGTCTGGGAAATACAATCTGGACTTCTCTTTCTTCCCTTTGTTGTCATTTGGGGTTGCGTCCCAGCTGACTCCCGGACTCGAGCTGTGCTGAGCTGTGCAATCTGCTCGCTGCCCGTCTCCACAGCTGTGCTAACCCCAGCCCCTGCTTACAATGGCTTTTCCTCTTTAATCCTCGCGTTTAGGATGGAAAACACTGTTCTGATTTCATTAGGTGGGCAGACTGATTTTGCAAATCACCTAGACAGTCTCTTGAAAGTGGCTGTTCCAGTGAATGCTGTTCTGTATGTTTGAAATGACGCACAGGAAAGAAATCGTGATTTGGTTCTGGTCTACCAAGCTCCATATATGGGAACATAAAGGCAGGAATGGCCTGGAGAAAAACTGTGATGTTGTCGACATATCCTTTGGAACTTTTCTGTTTCATTCACTTGATAATCATGTGAGAGACGTGGTGTGTGCCTGGCCTTTTCCACTGGTTGGAGATGCAGAGAGAATGAAATATGGTCTTTACATTACTGAGGGCTTTTGGCTGAACATAAAAGAAACCTGAGGGAAGGCTCATATCACCCAGGAAGGGCATAGGCATAGCTGGGCCTCCGAGGGGTCTGGGACTAACAAAGACTCTCTCAAGGATTTATCTTGGCCTCTGTCAGAGTTCACAGTCTCCTACCTGGGGGCCGGGCTCTTCCACCAGCAAGAACCCTGGGTGCTCACCACCAGAGGGACACCGTGATCTGCAGATCCCTCTCAAGCTCAGAAATCCCAGGGAAGGCCTCTGATTGGCCCACCTGGGGTCAGATGCCAAGCTCTGGCCAGCCATTGGTGGTCACGTGGGTGGGGTCTGTAAGATCCCAGCAGCTCCCATTGGCACCTCCTGATCACGGTAGAAAAAAGGCACATTTCCAAGAAGAAGGTGGATACGATCCTCAGCAGACAGAGTCGAACCACCATGCAGCGTGGGTCCAGCAATCTCCCAGCATACCAGGGATGCTGTGACAGCCACGTGCATAAGGCCCTCTGTCAACAGGAAGCATGAGTGCTGCTCTTTACCACGTGGCTACCAAGAAGGTGTCAACCAGGATTTGACAGCCCTGAGGCGGGAAGACAGAGATGTGGAGCAGGTGTTTCAAGAGGAGCCTAGGGAAGTGGGGGTTTCTAGCTTATAGGGAGATTTGGTGTGTGCGAGAGGGATGGAATGGGGGGCTAAAGATTCTTATCCTGGCCAAGGGCCAGTCCTTTCTCTAGAATATGCAGGTTATGAACACCTGCAAGCCCCTGAGTTAACCTTCTACTGCACAGGGAAAAGAAGGGTGAAATTCAAATGCGTCTGTAGCTTAGTTAATAGGCTTGTACCAAGGTTGATTTCCTGCGTTTGAGCATTGTACCATAGTATGTAAATGAATAACATTGCAGGAAGTAGTGGATATTTATAAACTGTCTATACCATTTTTGCAAATTGCATTGTCTAAATTATTTCAAAATAAAATGCTAAAAAATTCATGGGGACATGGATGTCTTTGCACAAATAATGGAAGAGATTAGAAAATCCATTGCCTGTGTGCATCTGGCCCCTTCATCTCACATCCCACAGAGAGGGACCCAACCAATGACTGATAGTGTGTTTACGGTGTAATTCAGCATTTACTGCACATCTACTGTAGACTAAGGACTCTAATGGCTTTCTTGAGGAATTGCTAAATAAGCATTATTCTTGCAGACAATCAAATAATCAGGTAGGCTTTCTGAGCCTCAGTTTCCCCTTCTTACAAATGAAAATGAAATTTTGTAAACTAGCAAAGTATGCTACCAATGGGAGATTGCTGTTAAGAAGGTCTATTGACTCAAGTGTCATCCCCACTACTACCTATCCGTGTCATTCTGCCCATGTGTTTCACTTGTGGGACTCTGTTTTCTCATCTGAAAAATGGAGATCTCACCAATAATCTATATTTCAGTGAGAAAGATAAAGCTGAGCAGAGGGTTGGATTCTGCCCTGGAATTCAATTTGGCAACCTTTTCCTTTGTTCTCCGAAAGGCATTCTGTACCAGGTCTCTTTAGGTCTATCTGTCTGGTTGTTGTCTTCCTCCCACTGAAATACAAGCTTAATGGGAACAGGGAGTCTGTCTTGTTTGTTGCTGTAGCCCCTCTGCCTAGAACAGTGCCTGACACGTGTCAATGCAAATAATCCATAAACAATCTATAAATCAAAATTAGGTGAGTTTATTATGAGCCAGATCTCAGGGCTAGCCTGAGGCCTTCCTTCCCTAAGGAAGGAAGAGCACCAAAGAAGTGGGGTGTATAGAGTAGTTATATACCGTCTTGGAACAAAGAGCATACATCACACATGACAGGAATGTCGCTTTTACAACAGTCACAAGATTGCCTAGCCAGCACAGCACAGCAATTCACACAGCAGGTAGCAGGTCAGCTATCTCGATGGACACAGCAGGTAGCTGGTCTGCTGCCTTGAGCTGGGTGGCCACAGGGTGGGCACAGCAATGAGTCCCTAGCCTAGGGAGAGATGCTTATCCTTAAGGAAATGCCAAAGTGGGGAAAGTTGAATCTTTATCTTAAGGATGTTTGTTCTTGTCTTTGGGCCATAGCAAATGTTTAAGTAGATATACAATGCATGCTCAATGGCCACGTCGGGTCCTTTTGGAAAAAACAAAGTCAGGCCAAATTAGTTTTATACCAAATGGCTTCCTCATATATGCCAAAATGTCCTGTTGCTTGCCATTTGTTTATCACACCCAATAAATACATGTTGACTGACTGGCTGAGTTTCTCCTGGCCATTAAGCCCTTGCATTAGTATGGCTTCTCATAGCTCTGAAGGGTTGTGCCAGAACTTATATGCTCCTGCACTGAAGGAATGCTCTGTGGGGATTTTAGAAAATTAATGTATTTTTTATACTCAAACCCTATTAGTAGTGTAGTGGCTAAGAAAGAAAGCAAAAGTTATTTATTTATTTTTGGACAAACATAACTAGCTATAGAGCAGGAGCAATAGCTGTTCAAGCCCAAACGTGGGTGTGAAAATTGGAAGAAGTGAAAGCATCTTCAGAAGATCTCCCATTACAGATGGAACGACCAGGATAGACTGATAACACTAACAATGGAGGGCTAACTGATTTTTTAAAACAATTTACTTCTATAATCATTTATCGTGGATAGTTATACACCAATGCCTCTTTAAACAGTATAAGACCACTGTAGAAATTGACTGATACGTTGCTAGACTAAAGAGTCTTGAAATAGATCCATGGAGAAAGGAGGTATTGTTCAATAAATGCCTTTGGGACAATTAGGTGAGCATTTGGGGAAAGAAATGAAGCCAGATCTCTATATTACACCATATATATAGTGGGTTGAATTGTGTTTCCCCAAAAGATATGCTGAAGTCCTAACCCCTGGTACCTACGGATGTGACCTTATTTGGAAATAGGGTCTTTGTAGACATAATCAAGTTAAGATGAGATGATTAGAGTGAGCTCTACTTGAGTATGACTGATGTCCCTGTAAGAAGAGAAGAGACACAGACAGAAACACACAGGAAGAAGGCCACGTGAACATGCAGGCAGACATGGGAGTGAGGCAGCTACCAGCCAAGGGAGGCCGAGGATTGCCAGCAACGCCAGAAGCTGAGAGAGAGGCAGGAACAGCTTCTGCCCTAGAGCCTTCAGGAGAAGCACAGCCCTGCCCACGCCTGAGTCACACTCCCGCCATCCGGAACCCTGAAAGAGCTTGAAGCCACCCGTCCTATGGTAGTTTGTTACAGCAGCCCGAGGAGATTAATACAACATACAACAAAATATTCCAAAAGGTCAAATATTTAAATGTACTTAAATATCTAAAATAAATATTTAAAAATAAAGCTTAAGAAGAAATAATGGCAAGGGTATCGTTTTGAGAGAAGAAAGACTTTCTCATCCTACATCTAAGACCTGAAATTATGAAGAAAAGATTGACCAACCAACTGCATAAAAATTGTATGTTTCGGTATAGTTCACAAAAAAGAAAAAAGTTAAAAGAAAAATATTTCTTTTCACCATGTGACAAAGAGCTAATATACACAATGTGTAAGGGTTCCTATATTATAATAAATATAAATGACCCAACATATACATAAACAAATTAAATGAGTAGGCAAAGTACACAAGAAATCCAAATGGCAATGAAATGTGTAGAGAGTTGTTTTGTTTCACTGATAATCAAATAAATGAAAATTAGGATAAAAATATAATCTCTCCTAAATCACACTGGCGAAGATGAATCAGATTGATGACACCTGGCACTGACAGTAGCAGCTCCCACATTTCCTAGCCAGAGGGATTCAGGGATGCTGCTTGTGCAGTGAAGGGTTAACTCAGCTGATCTGGGTGCCCAAACCCTGCACCTGGCCTGTGATTGGCTCCTGGGAGATGACCTCCCTGTCCGTGGACCATCCTTCCTGATAACAGTGCCTTTGTATGGCTGAGGCCATGGGCCATGCCAAATAATTCATGGTAACAATGTGATTTATAGTGAGCACCTGTTGTTGTACGCCTGAGGCTGTGGGCCACGCTGCATCAGCTTGGCCTCTGGTGGGCTGGGGTTTGAGGAGCTGCAGTCAGTCATGTAGATGCAGCATGCCTAGGTGACTGACCCCAATGAAAACCCTGGACACCGAGGCTCAGGTGAGCTTCTCTGGTTGGCAACACGTGGTAAGTGTTGTCACACGTCATTGCTGGGAGAATTAAGCCCTGTGTGTGCACCTCCAGGGAAAGGGACCACAGGAAGCTTGCCCCTGCCCTCTCCAGCATTCTGCCCCATGTACCTTGTCCTTTTGCTGATTTTAATGTATATTTTCACTGTGAAAAACCACAAGCATAAATATAACAGCTTGTCCTAGTCCTGTGAGCCCTAGTGAATTACCAAACCTGAGGGTGGGCTTGGGGACCCCCAACACAGTTTCCCTCTTGGGAAGAAACTGGAAAGTGAGTTTGCACAGCACTTTACCTAGCACAGATAGAACTTGAGTTATCCATAGGAAAGAAGGGAGGGGCACGGGCTGAGGGGGTGTCAGCGGTACCCAGGGGTCACAGCCCTCCAGTGTACGCCTGTCTGGTCTCCACCTGGGTGGAAGACAGGGATGGGGGGACCAAGCCTGGTGCACAGCAGCGAATCCCTGGGCATCAGGACCAGCACCCGCAGCTGTGAGCTCTGGCCCCAATCCAGGGTGGGTGATATGGTAAAGCAGCAGCGCCAGGAGTGAAGGCTTTTTGTTTACTAGAGGTTTGAACTGATGAAGATGTGCTCCTCCCATGCATCTTAACTTAAACGGATTGTGACAACGCTTCATGCATGAACCAGGTAGCATGTGACAGAGTCCGAGCATCTTACCTAAGACAATGCAGCCCAGAAGCCTTTGGGAGCCACTTGGATGTTATCTTCGTCTTGTCATGGACTGAATTGTGTCCCCTCAAAATTCCTATATTGCAGCCCTAACCCTCAATGTGACTGCATTTGGAGATGGAGCCTTTAAGGAGGAAGTTATGGTTAAATGACATCATAAGAATGGGACCCTAATCCAATAGGACTGGTGTTCTTATAAGAAGAGGACGAGACACTGGGGATGCATGCACAGAGGAAAGGCCACATGAGGACATTGAGAGAAGGTGCCATCCACAAGCCAAGGAGAGAGGCCTCAGAGAATCCCACCCTGCCAACACCTCGATCTTGGACTTCCAGCCTCCAGAACTGTGAGGAAATACATTTCTGTTGTCCAAGCTGCTCATTCTGTGGTATTCTGCTATGGCGACCCAGCAAACTGCTGAAATGGATCGAAGACTGTTCTCGGGTATTCCCTTGCCCCCAAAGCCTCATTCTTGGTCCTTATTCTGCTCTCCGAGGATCTGAGGAATGGGCTTTGCAGCAACAGTAAGTGAGAAACCATCGATGTTCTGGTGCAGGGCCTCTTGTCGCCCAGGGAGGGGATTCTCTTGGACCAGGGTTCTGGAAGAGCTCTTCCCACTCAGGAGAGGGAGCCTCTCCCACCCAAGGGAGGATGAGGCTGAGGCTGAAGGATGGGGGTGTCACCCCCAGCGAGCAGACAGGGACAGCTTGTTTTCCTGTGACCTCAGCCTGGCCTGTGCCCCTCTGACCTGCCCCGAGGAATCTGCATACTCCCCTCAGAGACGAGCGTGTCCACTGTTACCCCACATTCTGGGCCCCCAAACCCACCTACCAGCTCTGGAACCTGTGCTCCTGCTGCAGTTGGAGTCCACCTGGGCGCTCAGGGGCTGGGGAACAAATCTCTGCCCCGATTGGGGCGGGGAGAGAGATGTGGGGCCTAGGGTCCAGCACCTCTGCACCTCCCTTTCTCAGGACGTGGGCTCAGGGCGCACGCAGGAGGCCCCTGATTTCTCGTCCCCGGACCCAGCTCCACCTCCACCTGCACTGATTTCCAGAGTGGCATCTTTGCAATGATACTATTTCCCAGTTAACTGGGGTGGCAGCCCCTCACGACAGGCCACCCACTGAGATGTCTCCCCGGCAATACAGGAGGCAGAAGAACATGTCCCAACGAGTTAGCTTTGATCTTATCACTTTTAGTATTATATAATTATGTACATTGTCATATTTATCATCATCTTTTATTCCACATTCATTTCATGCCCCGGGTGTGCCTGATGCTGTGCAAGGATAAGTTACTAAGTTTTGTTGATGAAGCGAAACCAAGTCACGGGTTCTATAAAGTAACAACTGTGTTAAAATATGCCATAAAGAACCCTACGTAATTGAGATGATATAGAAAGGCTATTTGAAGAAGCCAACGTTGTAACAGGGCAAGGAGGGACCTCTGTGAGTGGGAGCCTCTCCCTGGAGAGGTTTCTTGCTGAACGCCACCAGTAATTGTGCGTGAAACATTTCCACAGTCCCACTTGGACTTAAACACGCCCCAGCTTTCGCTTTCGCAGCAATTGTCCCGATGCCCCTGGGACCGTGTGATGCAATCCTCTCTTGGCTCTCTGTTTACACCTTCTGAGAAACAAAGACGTAATTGCCTGGTCTAATTATTTGTCTGATGCCCACGCAGGGAGCTAAACTCTGTTGTCCTCTGGAGGGGCTACAGTCTCTCTCTTGGAGGGGCTGGGGGTGGCCATCGTGGGTGGGGAGGTGGGGACCCTCTGAAGCTGTGTGGTATTGCAAGCTTTTGCTTAGAGGCAGTGTTGATTGTGGGTGGCTTGGGGTGTAGAGTAGCCTGGGGCTTCCTGGGGCTCTAATCTTTAGGAAGCTGTGATAAACCGGTTTATTGACAGACAGCCATGCCCATCACTTTCTTTCCTTCCAGTAGCCACTGCAGAGCCTTCCCCCTGAGGGCCACAGGAGAGGGGCCCCTCCTCCCAATTCTACATACAGTCCTCCTCTCCAATGCTGAAAGACCAGGCTTCTCCAGCAGGGCGGCAGGGCCTCTGCTGTCCTGCCGAGAGCAGCTGTGCTTCCGGAGGTTCCCAGGGAGGACCTAACCTACACCCCCAGGGCCCCCCAGGGAGGACCTACCCTCACGCCTCCAGGGCCCCCCAGGGAGGACCTACCCTACACCTCCAGGGCCCCCCCGGGGAGGACCTACCCTCACGCCTCCAGGGTCCCCCAGGGAGCACCTACCCTCACGCCTCCAGGGGCCCCCAGGGAGCACCTACCCTCACGCCTCCAGGGGCCCCCAGGGAGGACCTACCCTCACGCCTCCAGGCCCCCCAGGGAGCACCTACCCACATACCTCCAGGGCCCCCCAGGGAGGACCTACCCTACACCTCCAGGGCCTCCTAAAGCTCTTTCGTACAGTCTGTTAGCCAGCATCTCACACCATCTTCCACCAGCTTGTCCATCTGTGTATATTTAAGGATCTTTTAAAGCATTTGAAACAAAAAGATGAAAGCTACGCTCCCTGAAACTCTACTTTCTCTTACTGTGTTCCGTGTGCTCTTGTGTTTTTCTGTTTGGTTCTATTCTACTTCATTTTCAAGAGCTGGCTTCAACCCAACCTTGTGTAGCAGTTTGAAAACCACCAGCCGGCTGAGATGGTGAGTTAAATCTGAGCAGCCCTGCCCAGGAGTGGTCCTGAGCACTCCTTCTGGGTCACCTGGGTGCCCATACCTCAGCATCAGCTTCTCCCGCCAGGATCCCAGTCCCAAGATGCAGGATCACGGGGCTCCGGGTGGGCACCAAGGCAGGTTTAGCATGAAACTCGTGAAGCCCATCTCCAGGGCCCCTCACGTGTGCCTGCCGCTCTGAGCCACGTCCAAGAGCATGTTCCTTTAGGATTCTATCCATTCAGTCTCCCTCTACGAGGGAGATGCTCCTTTGCTGTTTGCATCTTGGTGTCAAAGGGACTAGTGCTACGGGGTAGGGAGAATGCATCCTCTGACTAGAGACCAGCTGGTGCTGAGCAAGATGGAGAGAAGAATGAGGGGAAGAAGAAGGTAAAGGAAAATTCCTCCTGGGATGAGCCTGCCCTCGGGCGCCATCTTGAATTGCCAGGCCCAGCTGTGGTTCTTTGCCCAGCCCTCTCCTCTGCTTCAGGGTGCACAGCCCCGCTATACTTCCCAGCTTCCTCTGCTGCTCAGAGTGGGGCTGTGCCAGAGTTCTGCCCACAGAATGTGTGTGCACGTGATGGGAAACACTTCCAGGTCTTGCCCAATAAAACTGCCCACTCCATGCTCTTCCTCTCTGCAGCTTGATGCAGATGGGCACAGGGACCTTGGTACCCCACGTGGAAGATGCAAGGACTGTGGAACCCCAAACCACCTTCACGTCAGATCACTCATTCTGAACTTCACACGTGAGAAATAAACTTACTCTATGTAAAGCTGCTGAGATATAGAGATTTCCCTCACTAATACACAAATGTCTGAATTTCTAAACTATCAAAGTTCAAGGCAGTGGAGCAAGAGATTCTTAAATGTGGCAAATTTAATTGAGCAAAACATTTACTTCGAAACAGGGGATATTCTGTGTCCTGGGTTGAATAGTGTCTCCCCAAAGTTCATGCCCACCTGGAACCTCAGGATGGGACCTTATTTGGAAACAGGGTCTTTGCAGATGTCATCAAGTTAGGTCATCCTGGGTGAGGGTGGGCCCTACATCTAATATGACTGGTATCCTTATGAAAAGAGAGAAATTTGGACACAGACACACAGACACACAGGGGAAAAGGCCGTGTGAAGACAGAGGCGGAGATCGGAGTGATGCTGCTGAAATCAAAGGGCACCAGGGGTTGCCCGCGGTCCCGCGAAGTAGAAGCGGGGAGGGAAGATGCTCACCCGGAGCTTGTAGAGAGAACGTGGCTGCCAATACCTCGATTTGGGACTTCTCCCCTCCAGGACTGGGCCAGAAGAAATTTCCATTGTTTTAAACCCCCCGGCTTGTGGTGTTTTCTTACGGCAGCCACAGGAAACTAATGTACTCCATAATCAAAGCTTCACGTAATTTTAAGAAATTGCACTGTTTTTAGCTCAGTTCTGGGCCATGTGTTCCTAGGAAGAGAGCGTGCTAAGTCTGTGCTTCCGGCCAGAGGATGTGAACTCAGACCCCAGGGGAGAGCCTCCTCTTCCTCCCAGCCTTCCAGAGAGGTCCCCTGGGGCTGGGTTGCTGGGAGACTTCCTGGGCAGGCAAGGAAGAATATGGGTTCTTCAGCTGAAGCCGAATTGCCCTTGAAGACGGTTTGGCCTACCCTCTGCAGTGGGCGGTGCCGCGGGGCGAGAGGGAGAAGGTGGATTGGTAGATGAACATCACAAAAAGCCCGACACACTCATCTGCTGTTCCTCCCTGTGGGCGCCCCTCGAATTCAACCCAGGGAGTGGACGCCCATTTATCAGCCCGACCCCATGTGTACTGAGGCTTGCTGACCAGAATCCACTAGCTTTTCATGATCATCCTAGTCATGTTATACCTTCCCTTCAAGCATTCAGAAATATAACCAGTTACGCATTTAGAGGACTTCCTGAATCAAATTAAAGGCAAAACATTTTGTAAGCACAATAGCTAATCAGGCCACCTCGAGGAAGGCTGCGATGAGAATTCCTGATCACACGGACGTCTTACAGAAAGTGAGTAATCACTCCATGTGCTAATTTGCTAGGACTGCTGGAATAAAGTACTATAAACTGAGTGACTTAAACAACAGAAATTTACTGTCTCATTGTTCTCGAGGCTAGAAGTCCAAGATCAAGGTGTCGGCAGGGTTGGTTCCTCCTGAGGGCCAGGAGGGAGAACCTGGTTCAGGCCTCTCCTCTGGCTTCTGGAGGTTGGCTGGCACTCTTTGCCGTTCCTTGGCTTGTAGATGTGTCTCCCCAATATCTTCACATGGTGTTGTCCCTGTGCGCATGTCTGTGTCCAGATGTCCCCCGTTTTTCTTCTTCTTCTTCTCAAAGCCCCCCAGTACATGTTCGTATATATTCTGGTTGTAGGTCCTTCCAGCTCTGCTATGTGGGACGCCGCCTCAGCATGGCTTGATGAGTGGTCCTAGGTCCGCACCCAGGATCCGAACCGGCAAAACCCTGGGCCGCTGAAGTGGAGTGTGCAAACTTAACCACTTGACCACGGGGCCGGCCCCCAGATGTCCCCTTGTGAAACTGTGTGAAAGTTTTTAAAAAGCTCGACAGAGACTCACTCTGTGATCCCCAATCCACTCAAAGACACATGCCGAACAGAAACATGTGCACGCTCACCAACAGACAGGGACCAGCATTCAGACAGCAGCACTGTTTGTGACTGCCAATATCTGAGAACATGCGCAATGCCCACCCCCAGGAGAATGGGTAAGTAAACTGTGGGTGCTCAAACCTGAATTCTGCTCAGCAATAACAAGGAGTAAACTCCAGCCTCGTTCAACGATGCAGACGCATCTGATGAGCATAATGGTGAGCAGAAGTCAGACACTGTTTCATTCCCCTTCCTACAGTTAGAAACCAGGCAAAGGTGTCAGGAGTCAGGAGAGTCATTGCCCTTGGTGGGGGGACTAGGGGGCACGTGGGATGGGGAGAGCAGTGTCTCTCTTGCTGATGACGTCCTGTTTCTCCACCTGGGTGCTGGTTGCAGGGTGTGGTCAGTTTGTGAGCATTCATTGAGTGGAATTTACCATACACGCACCTTTTTGTCTGTATATGACACTCAGTGGAAAGTTTAATTAAGATGTGTACCCCATCTCTATTAGTTACCAGCGCAATGATTTAGGGCCAGTTACATAACATCTTTAAGGTCTGGTTCCTTTTCACTGGTAAAGTGCAATTCTAAGAGTACCCACTCAGAGTCAATGTGAGAAATAGTTTAAGTATAGTTCCTTGCACATAAAAACTGCTCGATTAATAAAGGCATTTTTTTTAACTTGGCAAAATGAATCTTTGGTGATGGAATGATAGTGGTCACCTTTTGGGGGTAATGCCTGGGGTGGGACGTGAGGGGGCTCTGGGGTGCAGGCGATGTGGAGCTGAGCATTTATGACAGTGCTTCTGGTAATTTGAGAGCTCAGCAGCCATCTGCTGTTCCAGTTGCACAATCAATGGACATGCTTTGATGCTTGGCATTGAAGGTTGGGGGGCCCTAGGTAGGCGTCTCCTGAATATCATTTACCACCCCAGCAGGGCCAGAGAGTGCCCTATGGTAAGCATGATGTTGCTATTCACACGACGGGGGATACAAAAAGTGTAAAAATAGCCCCACGCTGGTTCAGATCAGTTTTACCTCCAAATATGGGGTTTGTCTCTAAATTTACCAAAAAATGTCTTTTTAGAGTGTTCTGGATTTCGGTATTGTGGGTAACGGATCGGACACCCATACTGTCGTCATCCTGATGTGGATGACGTGTTCGGCAGTTGGAAATCGGATCTTTTGCGCGTGCTCCACACATATCCTTTTTAGTATTTTGCAATGTTTACCACTCTACAGAGACTTGAAAACTGGAAGGGGAACAAGAAGTACCTCCCAGGTTTCAACTAAACAGATGCTGCGCTTCCCACCAAACCTCGGGCCACCCCCGCCCCAGTGACTCGTGCGGGCAGACCTGACGCAGCTGCAACGCCGAGGCGCTGAGACATGCCCAGACGCAGCTGCTCCTCCAGGCGTGGATTCTGCCCTCCTCCCACGTGTGCGGTGTCCTGGGCCTGGCAGCCCAGCGAGGAGATGCCCTTGGGTGGAGGTGTCAGATTTAGCAGTGGGAAATACAGGGCATCCCCTTAAATGTGAATTTCGGATGACAATGAACAATTTTTTTGTGTAAATATGTCTCATATTATATTTGGGATATATTTATGCTAAAAATTCATGGTTCATCTAGAACATAATTCATTGATTATCTGGAATTCAAATTTAACTGGACGTCCTGCATTTTATCTGGCAACCCTCCACTGGGTGTGTCTCTGAGACTGGGGGAGGTCATTGAAGAATAATTACCTATACACTCTGCCTAGACAAACAAGGGGGAGTACTGACATGGAGACGGCTGTGGGACCATCTCCAGACTTGAAGGGCTGGACCAGGAAGCAGACGCGCCCAACATGGAGGCAGCTTCCTCCTTCTCTCCCTCTCTCTCTCAATCACACACATACTCTGAGTGCAGATTCTCACCTCAGCTTCTTGCCCACCCCAGGCCTTGTTTCCAAGCCCCTCTCCTGCCTCCAGAGTCATCTGCGATCCCCAGTTTCACAGACATCCTCGAAAGGATGTACTCTGCCACTCCTACCCCTCTTCTTACTCAATGGCAACCCCCCCATGCACTGTTCTGGACTTTGCTTTTCCCATCAACGACATGCCTTGGAGTTCCTCCGAGCTGGTCCCTGTGGAGCAGCCTGCTTCTTTTGAACACTGCAGCGGGGAAGTGTTGGGCAGGGGGAGTGGGAAGGCTAGAACTTGTGTGAACCTTGTTTAGAGGAGGTTCTAATATTTTCCTTCTGTACCGTAACTGAGTGTTGCCCAGCCTCGAGGGTGTGCACAGCCTGCTCTGAAGACCACAGCCTTGGAGCCTGAGCAGTTGGTCAACTGGGACATTTGGGGGCCTTCCCACATGGGCTGCCAATAGCCCTGTGCCTCTGTTAGTTTTCTACAGACCTGTGGAATCTGGAGATCTGTCCTGACTGAATAATCATTCAAGGGGCAAATGTCTTGATTGAATGGCTAAGAGAGCGGATCTAAGCAAACAAATCTAATCGTCTTCGCCCTGAAGAGCGGTGCTCAGCACCTTTGGGCTATATAATTCTTTGTGGGGGGGCCGTCCTGTGCATCGTAGGAGGTTTAGCAGCATCCCCGGCCTCTACCCACTAGATGCCAGTAACAGCTCCCTGCTCCAGTTGTGACAACCAATAACATCTCCAGACATTGCCAAAATCACCGGGTTGAAAACCACTACTCTCAAAGCTTCCAATTCATCTCTCGCTGTAGGTCTGTAACGGAGGAAGCAATGATTCACTGTGGCCCAGAGAAGGTTTTGCTTGGAAACAGAGGTTATAGCACCAGAAAGAAAACTCTTCAGAGAAAAAGTGCACCATGGGCTGAAGCAGTCTCCCGAATTAGGACACTCCCACCCTCGATGTCCATTCCGCTAATTAACGTGTTCGCTGCTGGGAATCCATCAAGCCTCGTGTCTCTCTCAGAAAAGTGGCTTCAGCAATCCTTGTTTCCTGCAGGGACCCCAGCTCCAAGGGGCTGTGCAGCCAGCACAGGTCTGAAGCAGCGATGGGGAATGAAGGAAGCTGATGTTACTGAGGGCCTTCTGTCCGCCAGGCCAGTCCTCCCCAAGGCTGTGAGGTTGGCATTACTTATAAGGACGCTGACTCTCTCGTCAGGTTGATGTGACATCCTCAGGGCCACATAACTCCTCACCATCCAAGCTGTGGATCCAGCCTGATGGGATTCCAGATTCCACTGGCTTCCTGCTCTGCCCTCTTTAAAATTCTACAATTAGAGACAATAAAACGTGGGGGCCCCTGGCGGAGGACAACCCATTGACCTAAATTTTCACCATCATACAAGTGGATGACATAAGACCCTCTCCTGCTACTGGGTTTCCTGAGTTCAGGCTAGAGCACAGAGCAGGAACCACTGGACCCCTGAAGGATGACAGAGGGAATGGGGGACAGTGCGTATTTCATGATGTTGCCAAGGGCTTGCCTTTACTTGTTATAAACCAGGTCCTATTTTGAGGGGGGAGGGACAACTCAGAAGCAGCATCCCATAGACACGCTGTACTCTCAGGTGCCTTTCCTGGCCTAATTTGGCTCGGCAGAATCACCCCAATGAAATCAGTGGCGTCACAGATTGGTGCCTAAGGACTTTCCCATCCAGTGGTCCCCAAGCGTTGCTGTCCATCAAATCCCCTGGGAGCTGGGACGGTTCCTGATGCCCAGGCCGCTTCCCATCAATAAAATCAGGACCCGGAGCTGGGACCCAGGCATCAGCGGTTCTAAAGCTTCCCAGTAATGCCAGCAAGCCACCAGCTCCTGCCTCTGTGGTCCAGCGCAACGCCCACATCCTAATGTACATTCAGATAGCCCCGGGGCCTGGTGAGGTTCAAGACCTGAGTCAGGAGGTTGGGGTGGGCCTGGGAACCCGCATGCTGGGCAAAGAGGGCCAGAGCTGAGGGCAAAGTGCCGTCCTTGGATGCTGGTCACCTGGGAGCTGTTTAGACCTGCTGAATCTCAGGCCCCGCCCAGGACCTACCAATCAGAATCTGCGTTTTAACCAGGTCCAAGCGAGCCGAGTGCACATTCAGGTTTGAGACACCTTACTCCAAGCCAAAGCCTTTATCTGCCGATGGGGATGAGAGGACAAGTGCAGGGCCCAGGGCCCCACAGGAAATTTCTAGGAACTCGCGCTCGCCTGCCATCCAAATGTTTTCTCTCCACCATTTGATGATCTCAGGAGCATTTATTTCTCTGACAAGTACGATTTCAGGCAATTTATAAAATTTCCCTCTCCTGTTGTGTTTAATTCAGGCACAAAACCAACCAAAACCCAAAAATGTAGGAAGGAAAGAGTAGAAACAAGAACACAGAAGATACGAAAATAGGACAGAAGCAAGGGGCATTTTTCAACTGCTCTTTTTTTTTTTTTTAAGTTAAGCTTTTTGGTGAGGAAGATTGGCCCTGAGCTAATATCTCTTGCCAACCTTCTTCTTTTTTTTTCTCCCCAAAGCCCAGTACATAGTTCTATATTCTAGTTGTGAGTTATTCTAGTTCTTCTGTGTGGGTTGCTGCCACAGCACGGCTTGATGAGCGGTGTGTAGGTCCACGCCCAGGATCCAAACCGACGAACCCTGGGCTGCAGAAGCCGAGAGCATGAACTGAACCACTCAGCCCCGGGGCCGGCTCTCAGCTGCTCTTTGATTTAAAAACTCCATTGAATGGAACCTGCAAGTACGGCCACTCGAGAAACATGGAGGAGGGAGCTCCGTGGGAACGTTGGATCGCTCCTGTCAGAAGGCTATTCAGGGGTTTAGCCCAGCCCAGGGAAACACACGTGAGCTTCCTCCACACCTCAGGATGGGCTAGCGTCAGCCTCGGGTGAGAAAAAAAGGAGAGGAAGGCCTTAACCAAAGGAAATGCTGTTTCCCCTAGTTCTGAGACCACAAGAACGAAGCTGGTTAGTGAGAAGTGGTGACCCTGACGTGAGCCACCAGGGGAAAATGACACCTTTTTAAATGTCTCTTAAAGGGCAGCCCTTCACCTTTCCAGTCTGGAGTTGATTTTTGGAAATGACCAAAAATTACTCAGAATCCAGTCAGACGATTGAGGTGAGCGACCAAACTCAGTTCTATTTTAGGAGATAAATCCAAAATGTGGCCATAATGTGACATTCGTGGTTTCTTCCTGTGAGTCGTCACCTGGTTCCAGAGTTGGTTCCTTACAAAATATCCCAACACGGGTTTGAGTAAGGACAGCAGCTTTGGGAGAAGCTCAGAGCTTCTCCAGGGGCCTCTTCTGAAGGGCAAAAGTGGTTCTGTCAAGAAGCGGGTCCCCTAATCATCACAGTCCCTTTATCTAACTCCCACCCTCCCCTTGGTTTGCTAATGGTGATCACTCATTTTCAGACACAGCACAGGGAGGTTGTTGTGGGGACCAAGGAGGAAAAGAGAGTCACTCCCAGGGGCTGGCTATGGCAGGTGGCAGAACGCCCACAAAGGATGGGACAGACGTTACCTGTGTTCATTTCCTGTGGCCGCCGTAACAAGTACCACAGACTCAGGGGGCTTAAATGATGGAAATTGATTGTCACAGTTCTGGAGGCTAGAAGTCCAAGATCAAGGTGTCGGCAGGGCCGTGCTCCCTCTGAGCTCTGGTTGGAACCCTTGCTGGCTTCTGGTGGTTTGCCAGCTGTCATTGGCGTCCTTGGCTTATAGCCGCCTCGCTCCAGTCTCTGCTCCGTCATCGTGTGGCCTTCTCCCCGTGTGTCTCTGTCTCCGCATGGCCATCTCTTCAAAGGACACCAGGCATATTGGCTTAGGGCCCTCCCGACTCCAGTAGGACCTCATCTTCACTGACTACATCTGCAATGACCCAATTTCCAAACAAGGTCACGTTCTGAGGTAGTCGGGGTTAGTTCTTCAACAGTTCTTGTTTGAGGAGACACAATTCAAGCCCTACCGCCACCTTTGTCGCAGTTGTTTCTGGGATGCTGTTAATTAGGCTCGTTCGCTTAAACTGTGCTCCTCAGGTACTATTGTTACTATTTGTACATATGTAGCCCTCCATTCAGACAAACTCTTTCTTGGAGAGCCAATCTGTTGTTCCCCAGACCTTGAGAGAGAATTTTTGTGTTTTTTTCGTCCCCTCCACTCTCACAGCTACCCACGTGGACCAGGCCCCTTGCTATAGGAATGCAAAAGGCAACAGTGAACAGATAGGGCTTTTAATTCACACACCAGGCTCTTGAGAGTCAGAAGGGAAGGTCTAAGGGCTGTGGAGCAGGTTTGAGTCCTGGGGTGGCCCTGTCTGTCACAGACAGTGTGGAAATCACGGGGGTATGGCGGGAGGAGGAGTTGGGGCCTAGGCTAGCAGGTGGGGGAGGGGTTAGAGAGAGAAGGAGTGAGCATGGAGGCTGGGGGGAGCCAGGGAAGCCTTGCCAGGGGGCACAGACCTCCTCTGCACAAACGTCATTCCTTGGGGAACAGGGGTCAGCTTCCTGCACTGTGCTTTCATCTTTAGCTTCCCAGGCCACATGCAGCTCATCCCCCTGAACAATCTCCACATCTTGAAGCTTTACTGTCCCATGTAGACAGCGTTGTCATCAGGTCAGGACACTCAAAAACCCCTTCCTAGCAGCATGAAGGTGAGACTTGACTCTGACGGGGCGGTGCTCGAGAGGAGGGGAGTTTTACCAGCACTGGGGAGGGTGTACTCATTTCCTGTGGCTGCTGCAACAAAGTGCCACCAACTGAGTGGCTGAAAACAACAGAAATATATTCTCTCACCATTCTGGAGGCTAGAAATCTGAAATGAAGTGTCAGAGGGCCACTCCCTCCAGAGAGTCCAGGGGAGAGCCTGCTCCTCGGCTCCTCCAGCTTCGGGTAGCTGCCTGCGTTCCTTGGCTTGTGGACACATTGCTCTGATCTGTGCCTCTGTGGTCACATCACCTTCTCCTTCTCTGTGTCAAATCTCCCTCTGCTTCCGTCATACAAGGACCCATGTGATTGCATTCAGGGCCCACCCAGATAGTTCAGGGTAATCTCCCCATGTCAAGATCCTTAATTTAACTGCATCTGCAAAGACTTTGCTGTATGTGGTCATTTACAGGTCCCGGGGATTAAAACCTGCTATCTCTGCAGGTCGTTATTCACCCTAGAACCACGAGTATGGGGACTGGGGCACCCATCCTTGTTGCCAGGAAGAGCTAACAGGTTACAGCTCGGGCTGATTGGCCCCTCCCTCTCTCATCCCCACAGGCACCCGCAGGGGGACCCCATTGAGACTTTAATCCAAGAGTGAGAGCAGATCCCCTCTCTTCCCCGCAGGCTCTCCGCAAGTTCTCCATATGTCCAGGAGCTGGTCTGAGTGGCCCGAAGACCTCGGACTGGCTCAGGCTCAAAGAAGGTGGGTCCATCTGCCTGGCTCCAGCTCTTCCAACTCCGCCTGTCTGAGATGAACCACAAGCCAGCCATCCTGGTGGCTTCCCTGACAGCCAGCTCACAGCTTCATCCCACTCACATCCAGTCCCAACGACTCTATGCTCTAAATCCTCACAGTTCAAAGTGGGTTGTGGGGACCACAGCATCGCTATCACCTGGGAGCTTTTTGGAAAAGCAGAATCAAGGCCTTGCCCCCCATCTCCTGAATCAGATCTGCATTTTAATACAGTCCCCAGGGCACGTCACAGTGAGAGGAGCTCTGGTCTACACAGCTGTAGGATCGCTCCCTTACTCACCCGATACCACTGCTTGCTCCTTGCAAGTTTCTGTCTTTTCTCTCCTAGCAGGAGAGTGTGGGCGGCCTGCTCCCTAGGGCAGGGGTGTGTGGTTTGAAGCAAAGCCATGCTTCCTTGCTTTATTTATCTTCCTGATACTTAATCTATTTTGAATTTCCAACAATGTTCTAAAACTTGGATTGGATTGTTATTCTTATTGAGGGGTGGGGCAGGCGGCCTTCCTCCCCTGGCCGCCTGCCCAGTCATCTCTAAAGCCAACCCCATTCGGGCCCTCCCTGCTGCAAACATCCGTTATTTGTCCACCAGCATCTCTTCTCTTTCCTCCAGAAAAGGTCACAGCATGCTCGCCTTCCTCCCTCCACCCGTTACAGGACCCAGGTCCATAGTAGTCACGTGGCTCAGGCCTCCTATGTAAAGTACAGTGTTGGTCCAGCGTTGGTCATGCCACTGAAACCAGACCAATCAGATTCTTTCCCTGGGGCTTTTTATAATGACGCTGGGAAACAGAGTCTTTATGTTCTTCAGGGGTCTCTAAACTGAGAGGATGTCAGTCGGTATTGGCACACCAAGGTGCTGCCTCTTGGACATACCCGCCTCGTGGCAGCCTGCCTCGCAGAGGTTCCCTGCCCCGTGGAGAATGCCCATCTGCAGTGGGAGGAAGTGAGTGCGCCAGGCGCAGAGAAGCCTAGATCTGAGTCAGAACAGAAGAGGGAGTCCTGGCTCCCCACAAAAGCACCTGCTAGGCCTGAGGTCATCAGAGTCACTTCCCCAGAGCCCTTCACCACATTTCTTTTTCTGCCTAAACCAGTGTGAATTTGGTTTCTGTCCTACGCAACTGAAAAAGCCCTGACAATGCCCTCCCATCTTGAAACCTTTCATTGGCTGCCATGTGGGAGGACAGGGTCACCCCCCTCCTGCTGGCATCCAGAGACTCTCCCCCTCTAACTCCTTGTCCATCACTACCTGCCATAGAAATTAAGCTCCTGCACTTGGATCTCTTTGCAGGTGCAGGCACCTGCTGGAAAATTCCAGGCCCTTTGTTTCTTCCCGACACTTCAGTGTCTGCACCTGGATGAAAGCATCCTCCCACTGCCTTGCAGTAAACTGCATCTGCGTTTCCCCTGGCCAGGCTGCAGCCCTGGGGTCCAGTGGATTTTGGAATCATAGAACATACTTAGCAAACTTTGTGGATGGAACATCAGAACTCCCTGCGGGCTTGTGAACTCTGTGTCTGTGAACTCATTGTGTTTCAGTGAATGTTCACGAATACCATCAGAATACCATGATGAGAAGCCCCTCTGTGCCTCAGTCTCCACATCTGTAGAAAGGGGGCGATCGTCAGGAGGAGTCTCGGTGCCCAGGAAGTGTTTAGGACAGTGTCTGACCTCCAGGGAGCATCTCAAAAGATTTGCTTGTCCTATTTACCTTTTCTCTCTTCTTCCCTCTTCCTCTTCCTTTCTCTCATCTTCTCCTTCTCCCCTTCCCCTGTCATTTCTGCACATCCCTTCCCCGTCTCAGCAGAGGGGTTACTGGATACCCTGGCAACCCTCCTGCCCCAGGTAAATGCTTGGGGCTGTTTCGCAGCTGAGATCTGCTGGGAAGCCCCCTAAACAGAAGAGCCCCCTGCAACCCCATTTGTCCATTCTGTCTACTTCATTCCATCCCCACCCCACTGCCCCCAATTTAGAGCCTATTTCCAGCCAGGTGACCCAGGGCGCCGAGGCCCTTATCCTCTAGACGTAATCCTGGGTTTATCTTGCTGGGATCAGCAGGCCTAAGACCCCAGCGCAGAGGCTCAGCAGCTTTGTGGTCCGAGGGAATCAGCACAGGCTCCAGGATGCTCTCCTGGCCCCTAAGATCGTCCCTTGGAAGGTGAAAAGCTGCATCTTCTTCTGCACAGTATCTTTTCACTCTGATTGCTGTATTCCTCCAGTCAGAGACACTTAGTACATTTTAACATATGTTATAAAATTTTAACAATTTTAACAGTCAACACTGACCATCTGGATTCACTCCCTGAAAGGCCAGGTGGATCATTAAATTGTCCTCCTGGTGGGCACCCGAGGTCAGCGGCAGACAGCACATCTGGAACATTGCTTCTTCACAGCTGGGTCATTCTGCTGAATCCCACCATGTTGAGATTCAAAAATGACACAGTGTTGTCCCTTGCGGGTGAAAGAGCTGCCATCAGGAGGGACACAGAGGCAGAGATGTAAATTACCTCCTGGCTGCATGATTCTGTTATTTTTGCCTGTCTGTATCGCTGTCTGCTTCTCTCCGTAACAGCACCTAATTTTCTTTGGGGAGGCCCCCGTCCCTGTGTCAGTCCAAGGATGTGAGTGGGACCCACCCTGGCCACTCGGAAGGCCCCGCCTCCCTGCCCACTGTGACCAACAGAACTGGGCACCACTCTGTGGCAGGTCCTGCTGCGCCCACCCTATCTCGTCAGCCCTCTCACGGCCCTGTGGGCAGGTAGGCTTGTTCTTCCTTTTGTGGAGGTAGGGACCGGCATGCAGAGAATGAAACTGTGAATTCATGCGAGAGCCTGGATTCATATCCAGCTCTCTGACTTTCTAAAATCTATGCTCTTGACTACAAGACCAGGCTGACCTCCAAGGGCAGGGACTTCTAGAACCTGGCCCTCCATGCTAACGCAGGGAAGAACTGAGCATTCCTTCTTGCTTTCCCCGGAGGACTCCGAGGCCCTAGGGCAGGGGGCCACAAACCTTCTGTAAAGAAGTAAATATTTTTGGCTTCTAGAACAATACCATTTCTGTCACAGCTCCTGCATGAAAGCCGCTATAGACAATGAGCATGAGTGAGCGTGACTATGTGTCCATAAAACTTTATTTACAAAAGCAGATTGGTGGGCCGGATTTGGCCCAAGGACCATAGAGAATAGGGGTTTGCTCTTGGCCCTCAACTTGCCAACATGCATTTTGCTTATCTGGAGACTCAGAGCGTCTGAGCTGCTCACAGTGAAAACATGGCTGCAGGTATTATGGGAAGGATGAAACATCATTCGTTTGTTCCTTTGGCAAATCTTGGGGGCTGACTACCATACTGGACACGAGAGAGAGCCATGAACCAGGCAGACAGGCCCTTTGTCCTGGTGCACCCTGTGGGAGATGGCCAATAAAGCAGGATGCGAGAAGTCAACGAGGTAGGTATGAAGCATGGCAGGAAACAGGCAGGACGATGATGCAGACAGTGGCTCAGGGAGGCCGTGTTAGACAGGAGTCAGGAAGGCCTCTCCAGGAGAGACATTTGAGCTGACACCCAAAAGGTGTGAGAGGTCTGGCCGCAGAGAACTTTGAGGGAGCGTCCCAAGGAGGAGAGCAACAGCAGGAGGCTGAGACGTGCTTACTGGAGCACAGGGAGCCGCAAGGGCCAGCCAGCAAGATAGGAGGCTGGAGGGGTGGGCAAGAGCCAGGGGGCTGGGCCTGGGCAAGGGCTTAATGAGGACTTTTGTCATCACTAGGCCACTGTGTGGACCATGGCCTATACCACTGGTTCTCACACTCAACGTGAAGCAGGGGCCTGTTAACCACAGATCGCTGGCCCCACCCCCAGAGCCTCTGCCTCCGTAGGTCTGGGGTGGGCCCAGGAATTTGCCTTTTGAGTGTATTCCCAGGTGATGCTGATGCCGCTGGTCAGGGAACACACTCTGAGAATCACCAGATTTCAGGAAAGCTCGAACGTCACCAGCAAGGCCTTCCCCAACCACCCGACCCAGACTGCACCCCCTCCCTCTGTCACACGCCCGTCACACTTCCTTCACAGACGCGCCACTCTCTAGACTGCTCTCCCGTCTCGTGTTCACCTGTTTCCCCTCTTGTCTTTCTTCAGTGGGACGTAAACCCCCGGAGAGCGGAGACCTGTCTGTCTTGTTTCTGACTGTGTTTCCGACCCTGAGACGGTGCACAGCACACAGCACACAGCAGGTGCTCAGTGGGCAATCCCCTGGAGGGAACGAGCCGAGTGAGGCGGGAGGCTGAGCTGGCGGAGGACAGCGGAGCTCAGGGCCGCAGCCGGGAGGCTGTGGGGAGACCGTTCTCGCGGTCTCGAGTTTCTGCACATCTCACCAGCAGAGGTACTACCTGCCTGTTTGTTCCAGACCATCTTTCAAGGGTGTTTGTACAGCAAAAGCCTTGCAGGAGGGTGGAGGTGGCGCTTCTCTGCAGAGGAGGCAGGGTTTGGCTCCTGACCAGTAAAATAAAGCTGACGTTGCCCTCGGGGCAGAGGCTGGGTGTGTTTGCCTACTGCCCATTAAAAACGTGCGTGTCCCCTGAGCTCAGGGCTGCCCAGTAGTGGTGCAAACCCACTGGGTGGCAGCATCCTCCTGAGCCCTCCGTGTTGCCCCCGTGGGACTTGGGAACAAGCGGAACCAACGCAAACACTGTTTGTATTAACCATGTCTTGTGTTTCAGGATTCTGATGCGTTGACATCCAGGGCCCTGCTAACTCCGGAAGGACTGCCTCTCCCAGGTTTCTAGACACAGTAAACGACTCTCCTATGAGCGTGCTTTTTGAGTGCAAACCAACCACTCCAGAGCGCGCCCCCTAGCCACCTCTCTCAAGGGGCTGTCACACTCCAGGGCATGTCCCCTGGCCCCTGGACAGCTACCAGACAGCTATGTCCCGGAGCCCACAGGAATTATTCACACTAGCCAGTCCTAAGCCTGCTCACCCTGCCTCTCCTATTCCTTCCCTCGGAAACCACAGTAAAAGCCTGTCACTCCCTCTGTCCCTGAGTGACTCTAGTCTTCCCCCTTTGGGAACTGTGAGTCACAAACTGTCTTTTCAGTGGCAATGGTCTCCCGGTCTGTTGGCCTTACTCTACCTCAAATTATCCATTAATTCACTGTATTGTGAGGCAGAGTTTGTGCTGCTTGCTGTGCTCTGAGTCATAAAGTTCTGTGTCCCTGGCCCAGGGGTCTGCTGTCATTTGGCAGCATCCATGAGCCTGACAGCTACCTTGTGAGCCCGAAGGGAGGCAAGACCTCAGGCCCTTCTCAGTTCCGACAGGACCCAGGCCTGGTACTGCAGTGGGTTTCATAGGAGCTGTGCTGTTGGAAGAAAGAAACAGAAGAGCTGGAAGCAAGGAAGACACCCACCCCAGTTCCCAGTTACATCACGTGTGAGAGAAAGGGGATCTTCTTAAAAGAGTGGTGGTCAGGAAGCCAGGTTCTCCGGCTTTCCCAAAAGGTGGAGGGAAGTTTGAAGTCACAGGGGATTTGTCATTCACTACGTGGGTTCCAGAGCAGATCCTCTCGGACTTTAACGAACCCCGTGGAAGCATGGGAACAGGCAGATCTGACTCAGCAGGTCTGGGCTGGGGCCCGAGGGTCTGCATCTCTAACAAGCTCCCAGGGGATGCAGATGCTGCTGGTCCTCGGGCCACACTAGGATCAGGGGTCTGGGGACACACTCAACACAAGACCCACATTTACTGGTGTGCTTGGGGGATGGGGATGGGAGGACAGCCTTAGGCCTGCCACCTGCACTACCCTGGCCCATATTGAACCCCTCTGCCTCCTTACCCACCCCAAGTACATACAGCCTCGATTCCAAAGTGTAGACTGAGTCAGCAAAATGCCACATCAGAGGCTATGACTCCCAGGAGATCTTAGGGATCTTCTGGAACATAAGCTGGGGTTCTCAAAATGGCCCTGATCTCTATTCCCCTCCTAATATCCTCAGAAGGCATTGCCTCCAGCGGCCTCCAGGACCTCAGAAACCTGGCTGCTGCGTCTGTCGTCTTACACATAGATGGGGTCGAAGAACTATTTTTTGAATTAATGAAAATAATCTGTCAATCTCTATTTGTGTATTTTGTAGCTCCAGGGGACAACTGAAAGAAAAGAAAACTCCCATTCAAAATACTATATTTGTTTATTCATTTATCTGCTCTTCTAGAAGCTAAGGAGTTCCTATTTTTTTAGCACTTTTCATGCTCAAGCATGGATTTTTTTTTTCCCCTTCAAGCTCTCTTAAAAAGTTGACATTTCCCAGCCTGTAAACTGTAAAGTCATGTCGTGCATTCAACACGAGAAGACAGTGGGGCCAGCAGCTCAGGAAAGAGGCCTCCCCTCCCACAGCCCGAAGGAAATGCTCACAAGGCAGGAAAGGCAGATAAGAGTTGCCCAGAGGAGTCAGCAGGGCTGTCCTCTTAGCAGCCTTCCAGCAAGAGTCACTGCTCTTCCAGCCTTTGTCGGCTCTCCCTGCTCTCTGTGGGTTTCCAGGGAGCCAAGTCTGAACGGCGCCACCTGCACCCACCCTGTTCTCTTCCCGCCTCCAGAGAGGACGTGCAGGTGGTCACTCTGGCTCACCTCCCTGCGTTTGCAGCTCTGCCAAGCGAACTTGACTGCATAGTATTTTCTAAGCCACTCACTGAAAGATGCAGGGTATGTGAGCCAAGCATGAACCCCATTGTAATTCTGTAAGAATATTTGGAAGAGGACGGGCATTGCAGCTGGAGTGCTGGGCCCAAGACTTTTCTAGCACTGACTCACTCGAAGAGCTTGGGCAAGTCTGAATCCCCTGTTTCAATTTCTCCATAGATGACACGGGAACGGTAATTGTAAATCCCTCCATTATGCTTCTGAAACTTCAAAGAGCTATTGCATGCTCCAAGCGATGCATTTATAGCTTAATCATTCATAATATCTTTCTAATATATACATACAAGTTACCATAATTATAGCAGCCACCTCAAAAATGGGAACACCAGGATAGCCATAACAATAAAAAGAAGAATGCTGTACTGGAATATAGAAGATTTCCAAGGCATTAATCTTCTTAACATCTCTGTGAGGACAGTAGGGGGCTAATATTAGTAAAAACATCATCATCATCATGATGTATCTTTACAATACCCTGCATATTCTTTTTTTTTTTTTTGAGGAAGATTAGTCCTGAACTAACATCTGCTGCCAATCCTCCTCTTTTTGCTGAAGAAGACTGGCCCTGAGCTAACATTCGTGCCCATCTTCCTCTACTTTATATGTGGGACGCCTGATACAGCGTGGCTTGATGACAGCATGGCTTGAGAAGCAGTACATATGTCTGTGCCTGGGAGCTGAACCAGCGAACCATGGGCTGCCAAAGCGGAACATGTCAACTTAACCTCTGTGCCACCAGGCTGGTCTACCCTGCATATTCTTTCCAAAATTGACAGTGTCATTTTACCATCTCTCATCCTGAAATAGGTAGAAAAACTATTCTTATTCTCACCAATTAATACTTATTTAAAGCATGAGAACCTAGCAATATTTGGGTAGGGTGGTGGAGTGAATTGAATATTGTCCCCCGCAAAATTCACATGCAGCCAGAACCCGTGAAAGTGACCTAATTTGGAAATAGGGTCTTTGCAGATGGCATTAAGTTAAGATGAGGTCATCCTGGAGCAGGATGGGCCCTAAATCCAAAGACCAGTGTCCTTGTAAGAAGAGGAGAGGACCCCCAGACACACCCACAGAGGAGAAGTCCATGGGAAGATGCAGGCCGAGAGTGGAGGGATGCAGCCACAGCCGCGGAAGGCCAAGGATGGCTGGACCCCCAGACACTGGGAGAGACGAAGGAAGATTCTCCCCTAGGGCCTCGGGGGAGCGCAGCCCTGCAGACACCTGGATGAGAAGTTCCTGCCTCCAGAACTGCTGTTTAAGCCCTCCATTGTGGGAGACTTTGTCATGGCAGCCCTAGGAAACTCATGCAGAAGAGGAGCCCAGACCTGGGGACCAGAGGGCTCGGAGGGAGCTTACAGACACTGCGAGAACACTCGGGGCTGCCACTTGGGAATCCTGAGAAGGCTCAGCCCCCTGGTCCCCTTTGATCCACCCCCAGGAGACCACGGCTATAGAGACCAGCAAGGCAGTCAGGAAGCCAGCGTGCCTCCAGTCCTCTCTGCCCGCCCAGTGCCAAGAAGCCAGCCCCCGACATCTCTGCTTATCCCTCTGGAAGGAGAAGCTTCATCTGACCAAATGGATGAAAGGCCCGAATGAGGAAATGCAGCCGGGCATGCTCTCCACGTGGCCCTGTGGACCAAAGCTTCCTTCAGCTGTGAGTTCTTTCCACAGAAAATCACGGAGATGATTATGCACGAGTGTCCTTTCCTCCCACCCTTCTGTACCACATGCCTTCCCTTTCCTCTCATTCCTACAAGGGTAACCAAGGGAATTTTCTACAATTTCCCTCAGATCCTGTGAATGCCTTGATTGCCAACCCAAATCCTTCCTGCTAGTCCATCAACAGGTGTCAGCACGGGTCCTTACCGGCTGCATGTCCTTGTCCCTCCTTATCATAGGGACACTTCGCTTTCTTCATCTGTCAAGTGCAAATGACAGTCAGAGGACCTTCCTCCTAGAGGAAGGCAGCAAGTCCGTGGAACAGGGCACAGGGCACGGAAAGCCCTTCGCACAGCGCCTGGTACAGCCAACGCCCAGGAAACACTTCACATCTTTAAGAATCCGCAGAGGGGTCAGGTTAATTGCATAGACCAGGGGTCAGCAAACAGCCCGAGAGCTAAGAAGCGTTTTTACATTTTTAAATAGTTGAAAGAAAATAAGAGTATGTTGTGATATGTGAAAATTATATGAAATTCAAAATCAGTGTCCATAGGTAAAGTCTTATTGGAACGCGGCCACACATTCATTTCCACATCGTCTGTGGTGCTTTCGCTCTTTGACAGCAGAGTTGAGCAGCTGTGACAGCGACCACATGACCCACAGAGCCTAAAATATTTGTAGCTGCTGCTTTACAGAAAAAGGTTGCTGCCCCAGCGTAGACTGGAGTCAACCTATCTGACTTCAAATCCTAGATACGCTACTTGCCAGTTGTGTGATTTGGGGGGAGTTCTTTCTCCTCTCTCGGCCTCCATTTCCACGTCTCTAAAGTGGACATAATAGTCCATATTTGGAATGTTTTTGTGAGGGTTAGATGAGTTATCATTTTAGGTCTTACAACAGTATCCAGCACATAGACATATTGTAGATGGGTTAAATTATTTTTCGGTCTTTATTTTAATCCTCAGTCTCCCTAAATCCTTAAACATCACTGTCCTACATCGGAGTGAAAGGCATGAAACTTCCCAGCCTTCATTCCGTTTGACACGCAAGAGTCTTTAAACGTATCCTGTTCTTCACTTTTCTTCATTTCCTTCACTTTTTGTCATTGCTCCATGTGCAAACGGATCCGGGAAAACTTAGCTCAGACTTCTCAAATCCCAGATGGGCTCTAATTTGTTACGTTGGAGGAAAAAAATCTGTTTTCGTTAGCAGATGCACAAGGACTGTTTTGTTAGTCACATCTGCCACCTTCTTACTTTTCAGCATTAAAAGACGTTTTTTGCAAGCTCTACGAATCTCGACTCTAAAAGCAAAAGCAGAGTGAGGCCCGGATCTCCCACATGGACAGGGATGTTTCCTTCTTTAGCTGCGGGTGGCTGGGGTGACGTGTGGAGGAGTGTGGTAGAGTTGGAACAGGGTTGGCGGGCATCAATAGTTACCCCCCGCCACCCTCTCACTTCTTCCATGTAATTGACTTCTCTGCTGGAGACTCCATTTCCCAACCTCCTGCGTGTGGAGGTTCCGTAGGGTCATGTGACTAAGCACCCCCCAACTTGAATGCAAATGGAGGTGACAGGCACCACTTCTCAGTCTGGGCCTTAGGGCACTCAAGTGGGCTCCTCCATTCTCCCCACTTTCCCATGAACTGCAACCACACACATGAGGGTGACACCCTAAGTGATGGCGAAGCAAGAAGGTGACAGGACCTGGGTTCTGTGACAATTGCCACGGACATTTAGAACACACATGTGTACACATAGTGATCAACTTTTGCTCCTCCTTTCTCTGTTTTCTTTAGAGACTTTCAAACTTTTTTTAAACTAATGTATGATTCATCTAGAAATACAACTTAAAAATATACATCCATTTTTTATATTGGGTCATAAAAAAAAAAGAATCAAGGCTCAAGCTCAGCCAAAATTACAATTTAGGACAAACTTCGGTCAGAAACTGCATTCCTTTTCTATTGCTGCATAACACGTTATCACAAACTTAGAGGCTTGAAACAGTTCACACGCGTGATCTGGCAGTTTCCGTGGGCCAGGGGTCCAAGCGTGGGTAGCTGAGTCTTCTGCTTACCTGGCAGAGACACCTCGTCAAGGTGTGGGCAGAGGCTGCAAGCTCAGCTGACACTCAGGGGTCACTTCCAAACCATCCAGGTTGTTGGCATTCAGCTCCGTGCAGTCATCCAGCTGAGGTCCTCATTTCTTTGCTGGCTGTCAGCGGCAGGTGGCTCTCAACTCCCAGAGGCCACCCTCAGGCCCTCGACACCTGGCCCTCTCACGGTGACAGCTAACTCCTTCAAGGCCAGCAGGAGGATCTCTCTCTAGTCTGCTACCTCTGAGTGTTATACGAAGCAACATAATCAAAGGAGTATAGTCACAGGTCCACCCACACTCAAGGACAGGAGACGGAACGTGGCATGTACACCAGGGGCAGAATCCTAGACGCCATCTCAGAATTCTGCCTGCCACAGGGACTCACAGAAAGCCTGCAAAAGTTAGAAAATTTATCTAGAGCAGGTCTATCTTCTCCCCATTCTAGAAATCTCTCTGAACTTCTAAATGAGCCAAGATTCCCTCCCTGACCTTCAGCTTGCATGCTCCTCAACCCCTCCCCACCTGTGGAATCCTTAAAGGGCTTTCTTCTTTGGGATCAACAGAAAACCAAATCCAGATCTTGCTCTGGATCCGCCAGGGCTCTGCTCCACTTCCGATGCCTGTTTATACACAGCTTGCAAGGACAGAGGTAATGGGGTGTATCAGTCTCCGGGGGCTGCCGTAACGAATGACCACAAACTGGGCGGCTTAGAACGATGGCAATTTATTCCCTCTCAGTTCTGGAGGCTGGAGTCCAAATTCAAGGTGTCGGCTGGGCCGTGCTCCCTCTAAAGGCTCTAGTGGAGGAGCTTTCTTTGCCTCTTCCAGCCCCTAGTGGCTCCAGGTGTTCCTCAGCGTGTGGCAGCATCACTCCAATCTCTACCTCCATCTTCATGTGGCTTTCTCCCCTGTGTCTCTGCCTGTGTCTCAAATCTCCCTCTGTCTTTCTAAGGACACCAGACTTTGGCTTTAGGGCCCACCCTAAATCCAGGATGATCTCATCTCAAGATTCATAACTCAATGGCATGTGCAAAGGCCCTTTTTCCAAACAAGGCCACATTCATAGGTTCCAGGGTTAAGACTTGGACGTAGGTTTTGGAGGGCCACTATTCAAGCAACTCCACGGAGAAACTTGCTGTGGAAGTCCAGGTACATCAACCGCAAAGACCAGATATTCCCCTGAATCTTGCTTCAGCATGGTGGGGGCCTTGACCCGTGAGTATAACTAAGTTGAGAGCCAAGCCCAGGTGGAGCCACCCTTAGAGAGGCATGGGGCCAGGATCCTAACCCCTCAGGGCCCTGCCGCTCTGCACACCACCCCCCTTAGCGTAGAGAGGCGCCTCCACCCTGGGGCACACAGCAGAGGGGGGCGTCAGGCGAGCACCGTGGATGCTGGAGCCCCACTGTGCGATGGTGGACAAGTTACTTAACCTCTCTCTTCCGCAGTTGTCACATCCATAGTAGGAGGTTAATAACAATAATACCCACTTTATGGGGTGTTGTTATGAATACTAAAGGAGTTAATGTATGTAAAGTAAGCAGAATTCTAAGATGCCCCCAAATTCCCACCCCGCTGGTGAACGTACCCTGCATAATCCCCTCTCCTTAAGGGCCTGGCATGTATTAGGTTGAACTAGGTGAAACTGCCATTTGGGGATGAAAACTGGAGTCTCTCAGTAACTTCTATGCTTCAGTGGAAGGAAAGTATCACACAGGCGTTAGCTGCTTGTTAGCTGTACCACATACAGCCCTAGACCCACGTCCTGATGGCTCCTCAACCACAGGAAAGGACAAGGACCTCTCCCTCCCAGCTCCAGGATGAGAAGCTCAGGGAAGGCTCTGATTGGCTGAGCGTGGGTCATGTGCCAATCCCTTCAACAAATCACTGCGGCCAGGAGGGGAGCACCATGATTGGTCTAACCTAGATCACACACCTGCCCCTATTGGCTGCATTCTAAGCCCAAAGTGCTGGAAAACACCAATTCTTATTGAAGACTCGTGGATGGATGGATTGAATATATAATAAATACACAGGGGAAAAAATCAAATGGCAGATTCCAAGTTATACAATGGAAAGTAGGCCACTTCTCCTTCTAAGAACTTTCCACCAGTTTCCTTTGTGTGGGTTTCATTCCGGAAATAATTTATGCATCTATAAGGGTGCATATGAATATGCAGAGATATACATATGAATCCTCCACCCATTTTCACACAAATGATTGTGTGCTGGATATTTTCCACCTGTGCGTCCTGAGCATTCCTCTCCTTGCTCCGCCCTGCTCTGAGCTCAAGGCGACGGCTAATGGTTGTATCTTGAGGTTTCCTTCTCTCTGGCTTTAGCTGTGCTTGGCCAGCACAAGGCCCTGGCAGAAGATCAGCGAGTGGAAGGCAAATGAGGGGGGTATTTCTTCCCCCAGCTGCCTCCCTGTGGGGTCCCGGGGGTTGGCTACCCCTCTACCAAACCCACAGCTCCTGCCAGGGGCCCTCTCCCCAGCTCCAGCCATCTCTCTGAACCCCCGTGACAGCTCCCCACTACCCTTCCAGGCCTAGGGTCCTAAAGCCCCCACCACAGCTGGCCCAGGGCCCTGCACCCTCCCTCGTGGGCCTCCCCACACTTTGGTAAACAGTATTCTGTGAAGCCTTCCTCTCAAACCCTGTTCAAGTGCCCCTAACAAGTGGCCCACTGAACGCAATTTTCCAACTGAAAATCAAGAAAGGAATTCTCCTGCTCATTACTGTCCCCTCCCCATGAGCCACATTCCTCCTTGCCTTTTACTTGGAGAAGGGGCTCCCCAGGCTCTGAAGGCAGACTGCGAGGGTTTAGCCACAGCCCCGCCGCTCCACACCTGAATGACCTTGGGCAAGGTACTGTCCTCATCCGTAAAACGAGGGTGGGGATAGTACCCACCTTCCACGGCTGGTGTGAGAATTCAGTGAGCCGTAAAGCCCTTAGCAGAGGGTCTGGGCTTAATAGGTGCTAGATAAATGCATTGTCATCTAAGCCAGAATGTTATTCCACCCCAAAAGTTCCTGAGGTCCCACTGGGCGGCGTTTGCCAGGGCACTTGTGTCCACTGTCTGGTCATCCTGGTAGCATGTCCCTATTAACTCCACTTTACATTAGATTCGAGCATGGAGTTGGGGTTTGGGGCGGTGACTAACTGGAACAGGTGCCCAGAGGGAGCTATGCTTTATCCCAGGTCAACCGGCTCCAGCTCAGCCTGGAACCCTGCTCTGGCTTAGTGGGTTACATGCCAGCTGTCCGTGAGGCTTCAGGGAGGACTGCACACTAACACATAACACCCTTCAGTTTATTTTACCTGCTGGGTCTTCTGACCTCACGGAAAGCCAGCCCCAGGCATGTGGGGCAGATACAAGAGATGGTGGTTGATGTGGAGGGAGTTGAGAGGGACAGAGGGTGAGGATGTTACCTCACAAAATTACGGTACTCTTGTCTGATGCACATAAAAAGAGCTAATTATTATGGCGTCAGCTTTTGGGAAAAGAAATCAGCTTTATTTTGTGAGATCAATTTACAAGGGGACAGGAGGCTATGCTCTCAGATCTGTCTCCCTGATCCAGGGCTTGGAGCACAATTCATGGGACAAAGGGGAGGGCGGTCTGAAGTGTGGAGCTAGATGATTGGAGGTGAGAAGGGAGGAACTGATGCTCTGTACAAGCATGGTCAAGCTTCATGCCTCTTCACAGGATGCATGTTTACAAAATGGCGGCATTACTGTGATTTGAGGATGGAGTTTTTAGCTCCTTGACCTCAAAAAGGTCACTTATCAAGCATTTGCACAGGTCCAGTTGATGGGTTGGCGGTCCCAACTGGACAAGGGGTCTCAGTTCCTGAAAAACCACTCTCAATTACTCTGTTGATAAGATGGGGTCAGTTGAACTGGTCCTGGAGGGCGGTTACAAGGGTAGGTGGGTGGGGCTGAATTCTGGGGCAGGAGGGGCACCTAGGATGCCCCCAGCTCTTAGTTCTGGTTTAACCCCCTAGAAAACGGGGTTAATTCTGCTTCTGCAGCCCACCTCACAGGGTTCTGCTGAGAATGCACTGTGATAACCAAGCAGAATTAATTCTGCAAAACGAGGTAACGGAGTTGGGATTTTCCTTAGGGAGCGTCTGAATGCCTTTCACTCTTTCAAAGCGAAGGCACAGAGCCTCAGGCCCACAACTGTTTCAAGGACCTTTGGAAGTGTTTAAGGTTTGAAAAAAATTATAGCTTCATATTATGGAAATACAAAAATCAAACTCAATAAATGATTAATGGATATATTCATTCTTCATTAATTGTTAAGCTGAGTATACAGAAAAATCTCACTACACTTGTAAAGCTAGATTTTCTCACTTTACAAGAATTCACAAGTATGCCAGGGATCACCAGGAAATAATAAGTAATTGTAAATTAAATGAGTAGTTTGTAGCCCAACTGCCTCGGAACTCCATCCTGCCAGGTGATGGCATATTTCCAGAGTCCTCTCTACTTGCGCCTTTTCTCTCAGACATCACGAACGCCAACCAAAAACAACAACAAACAAACACTTTCTTTAAAGGTGAAAGTCACAGAAGCTGACAAACAGAGTGAGGCTGAAAACCAAATAATTTGCTGGGTGCTGCTACAGGGACAAGGACTTCAGATGGTCATTTCAGTGGGACAGACAACTGTGAAGTCATAAAGTTAAAGGCACCATCGGCTGATTTGTATCTTGTGGCTTTTCCAATCCTGCTTTTCCCCAAACCCGCTCCCCTGCAGCCAGAGGAAAGCAGGTATATCCCAAACCCACGCCTCACAAATGCCAGAGATTTTCTTTTTAATGTTCAGTCTCCATCATTGTCAAAGTCTATTTTTTAAGTGACTTTAATTGGAAAAATCTTCTGTCTCTTGAGGGGCTGAATCCACACAGAGCCATCTGTCTCCTCCCTGCGTGAGTGCACAGTGTGTCTCCTCATACCCTCCCGCTCGGGTACTCGTGGTCCCCTCTCCAGTCTCCCTGCAGCAGAGGAGTGTTTGTGCTGGTCCTCTCTGGAGCTCGTGTGTTCAAACATTCCAGTCCCTAGAACGGTTTATTTGATCCAACACGTTGATTAGTTAATGGAACTTGCAACAAAGCTTGTAGTTATTAATTAAACCATTTGAGTGAGCTCCCCCAAAGACAGTTAACAGTCTGTTGGAAAGCCAAACTTCCTACGGCTATTATCAAAAGAATAGCTGTATGAAGGAGAATAAAGATGACTCAACTCTGCCACAGGAAGAGTCCAAACCAGCACAAGAATAGGAGCGTCCTCTTTAATGAGGTGAGGCCCTCTGTGGGAACGTGGGGGAGCTAGTTGACCAAGAGCGAACCATCCAGTGTTGGCACCCAGCAGCGTGGTACCTTAACTAGGTGCCAGAACAAGATACTGGGGGCTCCCCGACAAAAATGGGACAGGAAAGTGCTTCCCCCTTTACGCTTTGTTAATTACAAAGTTCGTTCATTTTCCACCCTTGACAGAACTCGGCCTCTCTGGGCACTTGGGACCCCAGAGGTAGCCATCAACAGAGAGGCACAGCCTCTGGGGCTGGAGCTGAGCTGAGAGTGACCCAGAGGAAGACCCCACATTGCGTTTCGGGAAGGACGGGGCAGAGCATCAGGATCTCAGTGTGGGGTCGGATCTAAGGGGCTGTTTCATATCCCTTGCTGGGACAGCCAGTGGGCCAGCATTAAGGGGACAGCATTGGGTGGACATCCATTTCCACCCCTGCTGATCCAGAGTCCACTCTAAAGAATATTCTGGAAGCCGAGTTTGGATTTGGCTGTTGAGATGTGCGTTTTCCCTCAGAAAAAGAACTTGTGTTTGCGTCGCCTCCCCCTCCCCCCACCGAGATGACATATGTGTTCAAGGGGCATCAACTAGACAAAGGAAGTGCATGTTTCTGTGTCAAGTTCTTTTTGTTTGAACTTTAGGGCCCTCACGGGGCCTTAAATCAGACCAAAACAATTTTGGAGACTAGAATTTTTTTACGGGAATGCCATTACTAGTTCCACGACAAAGTCATTCTTAAGAAAGACCCACCTTTTGAGATAAAGGACAAATGGCCAGAGCCTGTGCACCAAGAGGCACTGTTTCAACCACACGCATGTTGTCACATGTATTAGTCGCTCATTCCACATCCCTGTGCGCAGATGCAGCACAGACTCCCCCACCGGCAGCATCCCCCATCAGGTGGTACTTTTATTACAATGATGACCCTACACAGACACATCATTATCACCCAGAGTCCATAGCTGACCTTAGAGTTCACTCTCGATATTGTACATTTGACGGATATGGACAAATGTATAATGACATGGATCCATCATTATGGCATCAGACAGAGTATTTTTACGGCTCTAAAAATCCTCTGGGCTCCTCCTATTCATCTCCCCTGCCCCAACCAACTAACAACCACTGATCTGTACGGTCTCCATAGTTCTGCCTTTTCTAGAATGTGATATAGTTGGAATCATGTTATTATGCAGCCTTTTCACCAAGTAATGTGCACTTACGTTCCCTCCATGTCTTTTCATGGCTTGAGAGCTCATTTCTTTTCAGCGCTGAACAATATTCCACTGTCTGGCTGCACCACGGTTTATCTGTTCACCTACTTCATTCCCTTTCATTACTGAAATACCATATGATTTTTAATTTTTTTAATTTTTTTTTTTTGCTGAGGAAGATTTGCCCTGAGCTAATATCTCTACCAGTCTTCCCCTATTTTGTATGTGGGTCGCCACCACAGCATGGCTGACAAGTGGTATAGGTCTGTGCCCAGAATCCAAACCCACGAACCTGGGCCACCAAAGCAGAGTACACAGAATACCACAGGGCAGGCCGCCATATGCTTTTTTGATAGACTGAAAAAGTACCTCCCAATTTATCTTTTTTGAGTTCAGATGTCCATATGAGCAAGTTTATTTATGACAATTTTCATTTATTCTTAGCCTTATAAAACTCCATCCAAATTTATCTTCTTGACCTAAGACAGTTTGGCTGGTCAGCAATTTGATGAGGTTCTTTTGGTTAAGAGGGTGGCCTCCAGTGACAGGAGGAGGCAGGGGTTCTATGTCCCTCTCCTGTAACCTCCCCACAAGATTGTTACAATGAAAGCAAGTCTCATTCCAAATTCTATGAAATGGACAGACACTTGTTAGCAAGCAGGCCCTAAAGCCTTGTCCTTGTCCTGGTCAACTCAGGCAGGGCCCACTTTGGGTCCTTCAGCCCCTGGAGGGGCACCTTGCAGGAGAAGCTCTCTCTGAGGCTGACTCGGTGACACTGATGGCTGAGCACCAGCCTTCCAGCCGGGCCAGGCAGCAGGGTCCTCCAAGAAGTGGCTGGCCCAGGCAGGAACCAGGACAAGAAGGGGCTCCTGGCCCTGGAGAGTGATTACACGGGAGGGACCCTCTCCTTCCTGAAGAGGAGTCTACTATAGAGAGCACATTTTTAGAGGAAAATGGAGTAACCCAGTGGAGCCAGCCAGAATGGCAAGGAATCTTCCAACTCGTTGGAGGACCATCAAAGGGATGGATCCCCGAAGAGCAGGGTCAGTGGAAGTTGATTCAGCTTGATGCCCGAGGCTGTGGTATGTGAACCTAGAAGTCTTCTATAGCCCGTTTCTAGTAAGACAGTATGTTCTGGGCCTTACCTCAAACATTCCCTACCCAAGCCCCAGAATCAGTCCTGTTTCAAGGAGTCCTAGTCCTTTCTGTGGACAGAGGTATTTAGGAACCACAATCTGGCTATTAGCTGTGCTCCCTAATGGCTAGAGGGGTCATGGTTTCTAGGCCTTTTCAGTGGACAGAGATTATGACTTCATAAGATGCTTCCAGTCAGCAATCAGGACTACAGGATTTTGACTTAACTTTACTTTATATCTTCATTCTTCCATGCCAAAAATCCAGGTTCTTGCTGACACCAAAGGAGTTACTCATTTATCCCATTATTACCAACACTGATTACTGAAAACAGTTTGGGATTTTTAACTTTTTTGGAACTTTTGTCTCTGTATGTTCCACCACGAATATTCACATTATTGTGTTCTAAAGCCATTTGGAATAGTTCCTGTGGTTGTGCCACTAACTGGATACAAAATTAAGGTCGTTGGTTTCATTTTACGTTCGATTTTCAGGGATTTCTTTTTTTTAATGTAATTTTGTTTTATAATTATGTAAAATATTTACAGGATTCCAAAATTAAATCAACAAAAAGGTTCATTCAAAGTTTAGCTTCAAGCTCTGCCTCCTCCATCCTGTTCCCTCCCTCTTCGTATATGTAAACATTTTTAATTTTATGGTTTAGCCTTGTTCTCTCCATCTATTTATACTGATATTTAGGAAGGTTTGCATCTTTGCTATAATGACTACCATATATATCTGTATATAATACCCTTAGTCTTCTTTTTCAGCTCCTGTGTGTCAGTTCTCTACTATGATGGATATCCAAATCTGTTAATAAATTCTTCTTCCCTCTCCATCCCCCCTACATCTGATATGAACGTCATTTTACTTCCAGTTAATAATTATATGACAATCAGCAAATATTCTTTTCATATGGACTTTCCAGTCTCTGAATTTTGACAGATGCTATGTACCTACATTGTCAGGGCATACAGACGTTATACACTAGAGCCATCCCGTCTAGCCATCATTACACCCAGTTCTACAGAGAAATATATATTCAGTGCTCCCGACTGGTTCTTACGTTGGCCTCTCCAATCTCTTTGGTTGTCTGAAACTCTTTCTCTATCAGGTTCCCCAGGAAGAGTTCATGGGAACAATATTCCCCAAGGACGTGCATGTGCAAACAAGTTTCTTTGTGGCCTTTACACCTCAAAGCTCCTTGCCAGCTGGTTCATGCTCGACTTAGACAACAGTCTAACACTGGAGGGACAGGCAAGGCCAGAGAGGCAGACGGCACTCGGTCCTCACTTTCCACTCACCCCGGAACGGGTGGACCTCTGACGGCTGCTGGGTGTCACTGCACCCAGGGGCCCTCCGGGCAGCTCAGCCCATGCAAACTGCCAGCAGCCCCGAGTAAGGTCTGCCGACTGCGCCACGTCCTGTGGTGCCGGGGCCAGCCTCCTGGGAAGGTGTGGAGGGAGGCTCTGCTGCGTCCTCAGTCCTTCACTGTCCCCTCTGAGGGGAGTGGCTGTTAATTCCTCATATGAAATTTTCCCTTTTCTGTCTCCTGACCGACAGCAGGCCAGTCTCTCTTGTCAAATTGCCAACGTCTTGGGCGCTCTAGCACGTGTGTGCTCTCCTGAGGTGGCTGACGTTCTTGGTTAAAAACACAAAGCCCTTTAAGTGCCCTCCATAGGGGCTTTGGCGAGTGGAGAGCATGTCTGTGTGGGGTCTTCTCTGCACCCTTTTTGCTGCAGCACATTGCCCCTGGCATAGCTACCCACGCGACATGACTCCCAAGTGCACTTGTGCGAAATCTAAGGTTTCTTTCCTCCTTTCTCAGGTATTGAGGCATCATAGTTAGGGGAAAAAGTATTTAAATTCTTTGGGGAGTCAAGTTTTGAGAAGGTTTCAAGTAATTTAAAAACTGTAAAAGCTTTTGAAATCCCAACTCTGAAAAGTTGCTTGTAATTTTATGAATAATCTCTATACATCGTCTATTCAGGGGAGGGTGACCAAAAGTCCAGGCAAATGGTCATCTCAAATAAGGTGTCTAGATGAAAAATATACTTTGTACGTCTCAGGGCAAAAAATGGGAGACTTGTTAAGATAAAAGCAAAGTATTTCTCATACATTGGGGTTTTCACAAGTCTTTGAACCTGATAACACTTGTTAGCACGGTGGCCAATCTGCAGAGAACCAACGAGCCAAAGCATCCCAGGGGCTCAGAAAAACAATGTAAGACGTTTCACTTTGGCATCGGCATTCTGAAGACTTCATATAAAGAAAGCAAACGAAGGATCTTGGGTGGCTTATTTCTGGGCAGCGGACGCAGTGCTGGTCCACAGATTGTCTGGTCTGCTTCCCGGCCACAGATGCTCTTCCAGCGAGCATAAGGCCCCTGGGCCCACTGTCCACAGAAAAGGTCCAGCTTCAGCAGAAGACTCTCTTCCTCAGGAGTCTTGGGGGGTGAGCAAGAGCATCCTCATTCGGGCCAGCCAAGAGCTTTGAAGGAAGGAAAGAACGGCCACTTTAAACTGCCCATCCCCCCTCCCTGCTCTGTAGCATCAAAATAGATTGTTTTACTCAAATAGATCATTTTACTGCTATGAATGCCTTACATTTAAGGTTCTTACAAGAACACAGTGCAGACAAATGAAATAGGCCCCATGGCACATTGGTCACACTAAATTTCCATTACAAGAAAAACTCACACTATGTATGGATGTGGTTAAGGACAAGTTGTATTTGGTGCCAAGGTTTTTAAAAGCACTGTTTTGACATTAAAATGGGTTCTTCTCTGAATTAACGCCCTATGCCTTCTGAGTTCTTTTCAGAGTTTTCTAGAATTTCCTCTTCAGGACGAAGAAATCTGAAAGGGCTATCAGGCCGGACTTTCTAGTGCTTCTAAATTGGAAACAGATAAAGACGCTTATTAGTAATTTCTCACAGCACACAATAAAATTTTTATGAAACACAAAATAATTAAAAAGTTTTACTTAAAAAAAATTGATTATTTACCGTCTCTAATCAGTAAATCTTACTTCTAAACATAAAGCATTCTTTTTCCTTGTACAAAAATGGGTATTTATTGCTAGCTGAAAAAATCAGTACTGTCTTTATGGATTTTTCTTTACTGACAACTCAAGTTCTACTCACTAGGGTAACAAAAGCATCCTTCTATTTAAAAAGCTGGTCCAATAAAACTCAAAGAACCGTCTTGTCTATGAACGCTCATTGACAATAGTATAGGGGCCTTCTTGGGTCAGGTGAGGGGGGCACGTCCTCCGGGACCACCCTTCATTCCTGACTCTCCGACTCTCTCGTGTCCCTGGCCTCTTGTCCTCAGGGCCCTCAACCCTGCCTGCTGCCTCAGTATCTGCATATCTGCAGTGTCTGTTTGCTGTCTGTCCTCACAGCTCCACGGGGTCAGGGTGTCACCAGACCCACCGACTGCATCCTGGCCCTGGGACAGTGCCTGGCACACAGCAGGCGCTCTATAAACGCGTGTTGTGGGTAAACAGCTCAGGATGAAAGCTGTGGGGCTTGGGGACAATTGCTCACGCGGGCACTTGGGAGGTGGTGGCCTGGAAGGTGCTGGAAGGCCTGGGGAGCCCAGCTTCTCTCCGGGCTGGAGCCTCACTGACAGCCCCCTTCCCTGTCATCACCGGCTTCCTGGGCTTGACCACCTGGGCAGCACCGTCACTACCCTGGGAAGAGCCTCATCTAGGGGTCTGGGCTACAGCTCCCTCCCCTGCCACCACCGCCCCACCTGCCCCCCAGGGCTGCTCTTCCTCTGCACCCCCCAAGGAGGCACAGCAGGGCCCAAAGCCATACGGAGAAATGTTCAGGAACGACTGACGTCCCCCCTCCCCCCCCCCCCACCCCGTCCTCCTGCAGGAACCCATTTCTGTGTCTCCTTGTTGAGAAGTAAATTCTATCTTTTTTAGCATGCCATAATTTTAAACCATTTGAGATACTGTACTTAAGAATCAAGATAAATTCTGGATAAAATTTTCTTAAAGACAGGATAAATCTTCTCCCTCGGAAGTGTGGAGAGAGCCAGCCTTGCACCCGGAACTGCCCTGGACCACACGGAGGAGGAGCCGCCTCCCGCGGGCTCGCCCCTCAGCGCCACCTGGAGACATCCCCGAGTGCCACTCCCACAGGCAGAGTCAGCTGCGACAAAGCCGTCTGAGAAAAGAGGAGGGGAGGGAAAGGAGTTCTCTAATGGTCAGTACACCTGAATTCGGGGGAGCGCTGAGACTTACATGTTTTCCTTCAAAGAGGCAAGATAGGATTCGGTGTCGGCCGCGGGGATTTCTGAGTCCAGGCCGGACAAGTACCGGTAGACGTAGTAGAACGTCTCGAACGGGATGCGGGCGGGCCCGCCCTCGGGGTCCGTGGTCAGGATCTCGCACAGGTTCTTCATCGCAGAGTTTAAGGACTAGAAACACCACAGACGGGAGGCGGGGGCGGGGGGGGGGGGGGGGGGACGACACACAATCACTACTTGGATTCACTAAAATCGAAAGCAAAGACACCAGCGGAATAAACACTCAAGTGTATTTTTCAGAAATTCTTCAAAAAGTATGTTCTCGATCTAAACTAAGAAGGAGGTGAGTTTATAATTGCCATGAGGAAAGAAAGAAAAAGGGAAGGTTTGATCGGGATGCAACTGACCTGAAAAAAATTTTAATTCCTAGGTTTTATTTTACGTTAAAATGGGAATGACTCTCAAGGACAAGAGGAAGCATCAGTCTCATTAAAGACGGACTTTCTGAGCCAACGCAGAACCCTCCAGGGCCACGACATACCTACGGACATACCTACGGACAGCACACTGTCACCAACCAGAGGGACCACTTGGGGAGGGGGGGGCTGGCAGGGCGGTTGCCCCGTGCACCATGCTGACGCCCACCCGCCCGTGGGGCTCCGTGCAGGACTCGCCCTTGCTCTGGGCCTTGCCTCAGCTCCGGGAACACCATGCCCCCCCACCACCCCCTCCCCACATCTCTCTTATGCTCCTCCTCTCTGAATAGGTCAGTCACCCCACCCCACCCTGGCAACATCCTTGACTTTCAGCCTGAACTCTGGTCCCTTCCTCCCAACACAGCATAAGCTTCCAGAGCATGCTGACCCTCCCTTTCAAGCCCCGGGCCTGAGGAAATGTGTTCCGGGCTGGGGGAGCCATCGCCTATGTCAAACACACTGGGAAGGCCCACAAGGACGAGGGCTGGTGGTAGTACCAGGTTTTGTCTGATCCCTGGTGGCTTCCCGGGAGCATCTTGGAGGAGTGGAAGGGTCCACAGCCTACATCCACAGGAGCGTGTGCCATGGTGGAGTGTGGGAGCGGCTCCTGCCAGCCCACTGCTACATCTCCAGGATTTCTGTGAGATGGCTGGTCTCACGTCGGTAGCTTGGAATCAGCCATGGTGGGAGTCTTCACACCACGTTTACGGGCAAGCACTGCAAATAAGGGCCCCCTGACACACCCTGCAGACAAGGTGGAGGTGACAGCTGCAGCCAGCCTCCAAAGACAGACTTGAATGCTCCGGGAAGCACCTGCGGGAGCAATCTGGGCTGCACTTAGGAAGAGGAAAGAACAAGAGAAAAACCAGTGGGATGGGTACAGAGGATCGTCCCCAGAGGAAAGCCACAGGTGCAGGGAGTCACACAGGGATCTGCTCGACTGGGCTGCGACTGTGGGGAAACAAATCCACGTCCTTAGGGACGTGTGAAGGGCTGGATCCAGGTTTTTTTTTTTAAACCAATATCTCCCAGTTTCTGTGGGTCAGGAGTCTGGACACAGCTGAGCTGGGTCCTCTGTAAGGCCCCAGTTGAGGTGTTGGCCAGGGTTTGCTTCTCATCTGGAGGCTTGACTGGTGACAGATCCAATTCCGATCTCACTTAGGCTGTTGGCTGTAAGTTGGAGGGGCCAAGCTCCTTGCTGGTTCTTGGCTGGAGGCCACCCTAAGACCCTAAAGGCGGCCCGCATTTCCCTGACACAGGGCCCTCTCTGTAGGTCCTCTCACAATGGGACACCTTGCTTCTTCAAAGCTCCAGGAGCTCAACCAGGTTCTCACAGTAGATATCAGAGAACAATTGCCTTGTGCTTCTGGCAGGGGGGAGGGAAAACGCAGCAGGACTGAAATGAGGTTCATGCACAGAACATCACTAACGGCCAGCACTTGCCACGTGCCAGGCGCCCTCTGAGAGGTTGCCTCGGCATCTCCTTTACTCCTCACAGCAACCACATGACACAAGGACAGTGGGGCCCAGAGAGGCTAAGTCACTTGCCCAAGGTAAGCCTGCTGGGCGGGAACACAGGCAGTTGGCCTCCTGAGCACATCCCTAGACCACCGTGTTCCATCACCACTAACAGCCGCTGGGCTGGCTCAGGGAGTAAGTGACAGGGACAGACACGCTGCCACATTCCGGGATTCCAGGCATTCGGCTGGAGGAGGTGAGGGCCTGAACACATCTCCCCCATCATCCTCAGCTGGGACTCTGGGGCGTCTGGAAAACCACTTCCCACACTCACTGGGACTGACGGCCCTGGCTGTCGACAGCTGGGCACATATAGCACAGTTCTGAAGTCAGTCTACCTCTGGAGGCAAAACGATGCTCGAATGAGAAAAATCTATTGTATTCATTCTGTGGAGCAGCAGCATTTCTCTAAGGATACAGCGCAAGTCACCCCTCTAAAGACTGTCCTTGGGAGAAGACTCGGGAAAAATACAGTTGTGTGTTTTACAATACATGCACCTTGCTTGAAACTTTTCAAAGACACATTACGTTAAGTTTTGCTTTTATATCCGACACAAGTGGAAGAAGGGGCCTCAGAGTGTGCAAGTGCAGAGCCTCCAGAGGGATGAGGGGGAAGGAAGCAGCTGGCGAGGAGCAGGCAGACGAGATCACGTAACATGATGTTCAAACGCTTCCGAGGAGGAGGTATTTAAGGAAAAAAATACATCAAAACATTCTAGCATCACTGCCTTCTGCAAAGGCACGATGACATTATCGGTGTTAACATTTCTGACAATAAGATTTGCAGCAATTTTTATATCCAAAAGGATCCATAAAGCAACTTGCCTAGTTTTGCACGGAGAGTTATGTTTCTTATAAACAGGTTTCTCAATTCCAAATGGTGATAGGTAGTAAGGCTGCTTGCTCGCCAGTCAAAAGATCCCCCTCCAAGGCAGGCGCCCCCCCTTCTAAGCTGCCTGTTGCTGATTTATTCTCAGGTACCAAAGACATGCTGGGAGTGGCGACGACAAGCTGCACTTTGTTTTAGCCACAAGTTTCTGCCCGAGCTGTCATCTGAAATTAACGTGGAGACACAGAAAACGGGTGCGGAGGCCACTGCTGCTTCCTGAGCATCCTCGGCGTGCCAGCTCTGTGGAATTTTTCAGTTTCAGAATTTTGGCTGCTCTCGTGACGACACAGAGCCACCTCACAGCTCCCAAAGTGTCCCTTTTTGCTAACAGGGAAATAAAAGTGAGAACAGTATCTTGACTGACCCCTTTAAATAGAACAAGAACAGAGGGGCTCTCAGTCCCCGGGGTGTGGCCGGACCCTGCTCAGGAGGGGGACCTGACAATGGCAAGCAGTGGTATTAACCCCAGAATCTCAGTTTTTAAAAGCCTGTGATTCTTTTCATTCTGTCTTCTTATCCTCACAGGTTTCCTAATTTAAAACGCTTGTGGCAGGTGAGGGTGGGAGACCCACGTTCTCCAGGTGGCTGGGACACAGTCCTAGGGTGAAGCCCATCTGTTCAGCCCCACCCTGCCCCATCACTGTCCGGGAAAGGGATGCAGGGGCCACCACGTCCAGCATCCGCCACCACGTGTGGATCGGATATGAGTGCAGCGCCAAGACCAGTGGAAAGGCGTGGGGGGTGAGCGCACCCCATCTTGCCTCTCCCCCAGCAGTGGGGTGACCAGTGTGGGGGGCAGTGAGCCCACGGGCCCAAGAGCAGCCCCTTCCTCGTGGGAGGCAGTCACTGAAGCTGTGAGCGCCTGAGGCTCACAGTCACACTGGGGGATGAAAGGAATCTTCCTGGGCGTCTCAGAGCAGGCTGTAGAGGCCTCGCTGGGGAAACGTGAATGGAGAGTGTGGGACGCCGCCTCCACCACGGGACAGCTGCTGCCACTTTGGGCCAACAGGTGCCTCAGTGGGTCAGCAACATCAAACCCAACGTGTGGAAGCACAGCCACGCATGGATGATGTTCTAAGAACTCCAAAGTGACTGCTGTTAGGAGGCCAACATCAAAAGCGTCTTAGGGCGTAAATCATTTTAGGTTATAAAATGATGTTAATGATAATCCTTAGGAGGTGCTATTCTCTGAGACAGGAAATTTCAGGCTCTTGCAAGGTGGTCCCAACCGGTGGGCAGCACACTCCTTGGCTACAGAGTCACTAGCAGGGGTCCCTCCATCCTCAGTGTCCATGCACTGGTAGCAGCAGCTCTGGAGCCTGTGGTCTGAGTTTGAATCCTGCTCCACCACTTCCAGTCTGAGCCACTTCCGCCTCACAGTTCCCCATCCTACGACTGGAACCAGGACCTTCCTCAGAGGGCCGCTGGGAGGATAAAGGAGCATAGAAAGGGCTCCAGACATTCCTGCCCATGACGAGAACCCTAGAAGTGATGCCCACTGTCCTGAGCAATACATTCAGGTGGAAAATTACGTCACACGCATGTATATTTGCAGTTGTAAACAGAGAGAGATGCTCTCGTGATTAATAAAGTTCTAATGCTTTTTGAAGCCCAACTAGAGGCAGGTTTGTGTGTCGTGGTGATAGACTTTCTCAGTCAGGGTGTGTGGGGGGGTGGGGACTTGGTTCACAATATTTATGTTAAAAAAAAGATTCCAGGGCAGCCCGGTGGTGTAGTGGTTACGTTCTCGTGCTCCACTGTGGCAGTCCCGGGTTCACTGGCTCAGATCCAGGCATGGCCCTACGCACAGCTCATCAAGCCATGCTGTGGCAGGCGTCCCACGTGTAAAGTAGAGGAAGATGGGCACGGATGTTAGCTCAGGGCCAGTCTTCCTCAGCAAAAAGAGAAGGATTGGTGGTGGATGTTAGCTCAGGGCTAATCTTCCTCAAAAAAAAAAAAAAAATCCCATGCTTAAAAAACAAGATGAAAAAATTCTGATCCACCGCTTTAAGGCTCAGGACCACTGACGGTGCTGCAGAAACGTACCGATAAAGGTCACAACATGAAATGTGATCATTTCTCCCGGCGAGCACACCACGGCCTTGGGGAAGAGGACAGGAAGCACTAACACGCCCACACACGCCCCGCCTGGGGCAGCCTACCATGCCCCTTAACCCCATCTGCAGCTTCCAAGGCACGGCTAGAGCAGCACTCAGTGCTTCACGGACATAATAGAAGGTCAGCTCCAAGGACAGAGGGGCACGTGCCTCGCCTGTTTGTTCCAGAACCTTCAGAACTCAGAACAGGGCCCAGCACAAAGCAGTGCAGACAAAGGTGTGTGGTGGGATGAATGAATGAATGAATGACGCATATGACTCAGAAATTCACGTGGCGGTTCTAGTCTTTGTAGAGACCTTAAACTTAATCCATCTGACTAGGGTGAATTTGAGGAGAAATTTAAGAGCATGGAGAAAGTATCTGCCACAAGGCGTGCAGGGGCCGGGGATGAACTGGCACGAAGAGCATGTGGTGCTGATGCAGAGCAACTAGATTCCAATCCTACAGAATCCTCTGTGGACAAGAATGAACAGGCAGTAACCCATCACAACTACTACTCATCATCTCGCTTCACTTGTTTCCTCCTTTTTGAAGGTTTTGGGGGATTTTTTTAGCATAAAGATAAACGCTAAGATGCCAGACTACCCCAAGGATCGTCTCCTGGAGGTCACAGCATCATGTTCCCAGTGCACCTTCAAGCTACCCAGGCACACAGTGGTGTCAACAAGGCACGGCTCCCCCAGGGCCGCCCTGACCTGCAGACCAGGGCAGATGGAGGGTGCCCTTTGAATTCCTGCTCTGCATTTGTGGGGCAGGGAGGCCAGGCGGAGCCTGGAGCCGGGCAGTGAACCGGCCCGGGCTGCAGTGAACTGGACGGGGCAGAGCAGGAAAACCACAACCCCGAGTCCAGCTGGCCCAGAGCAGAGGACGGCCACGGCTTCCCACAGCAGGAAGGGGGCCGCTGGCACCGGGAGAGAGTCAGGACCAACGCAACGCTGCTGCCCAGGTGGCCTAAGTAGGGGACAGAGAAGGTCCCACACTGGCCAATGGGGATAAGTAACATATCACAGGAAGAAAAGAGAAGCATGTGCGCTGTTTCTCACGTCCCTTCCCCGGCACTCAGTTTAAGAGGCTGATGCACCATCTTTAACAAAATGTCTCCATCTAGCGTCACAGGCCACACATGCACGAGAGATTCCACCTTCCCAAACAGATTCCATCCGGATACACATCTAGGCCCTCATTTTCATGATTAGGGAGGCAGAAATTACAAAGATGGATGCCCAAAATATGAAATATCCTACTTTCTCACTATTATTAAAATCTAAATTTCACAACTAAGTTGAGAGGCACAAAGCAGACCCATTAATTCAAATAGTAGACAATAATTTTATATGATTAAAACCTTGCTTTCACAGAGTTCCAGACAGACAAAGCAACATAAAATTTTCTCCAATAGTTCAATTTGTCTCTGTCCTTCCCGCTTGCACACCCCCAGAGACCCTCCCCTGGTGACATCGGAGCCTGTGTCTGCTATGGGTGTGCTTCTGGGCCTGTGGGCGTCCAGCCCTCCACACAATTAGCCCAGGGCTGACCAGAAATACTGGCTTTGGGCAGTTACATAACAAACATGTCGCTCATTACGCAACGACCAGCCTAACGCCGGACTTTATGGGATTTCAGAGCTTCTCACTGGGGCTCCTGATAGAACCAGAAAATTGCGGTACTTTCACACAGCTGCTATCACACGGCAGGGAAGATGAACGAGCTGTAGCGGTATGTAATGATGCAAATGAACGAATCTAGAACTCTAATTGGGAATAAAAAAAGTTTCAGATGATTACTAACAACATAATTATCTTTTCATAAAGTTAAAACCAACTAAAGTTAAATACTGTATTTCCTGGGGTATATATGCGATCGAAGAGAAGCAGGAGATTCAGGGCGGCTGATGCTCACGGCGGGGGAGGCGGGGGCGGCGGGAGAGGAGAAGACAGGGAGCCGCAGTTTGCTGTCAGTTACTGATCATGCAGGGTGGTAGTTCATGGGTGTTTATCACATAAAGTAATTTTTAAAAATTAGAAAGCAATTAGAGGAGCTCATGCACCGGCCCGAGATGAGGGTGCGCCATGCAGTGAGGGTCACGAGTTATCCAGTTATGTGCTCTGGGCTCCAAAGACTGAAGGGAGGGGGTAAAAAAAAATCTCATCTCTGCAGTCAAGGGCGCCGGTTCTTCTCTGCTCAACCCCTCTTCACGAGCTTCAATGCAGCCCTCCCTTCCCTCACCCCAGGGCCTCACAGAGCCATGGCACTGGAGAAGAAAGTCCTGACCACGTCCTCCCAGGGCCTCCCCACCACACCCCACCTCTCAACCTCTGACCTCTCAACCTCCGACCTCTGGTTCACAAACGCCCTCACCTCACGCACTGGAGCGTCATCTGCGTCTCCATTCCTGAGCCGTCTGGGTTGTACTTTAACACCGGCAAAGTTGCCCTGTATCTCTCAGTGCCCAATAATAGATTTTAACTAAAGCATAAACTAATTCCATGCCTCTTTCCACAGATGAGGAAAACAGATATTGTCAGTACCACAAATCATGTGTAGTTGAATAAAAAGTCACGGATGCCTTCTCTTCTAAAATTGAAATACATTTTAATAGTATCTATATATTTCATCTACTGTTAATATCTTCTAAATTGAGGTATCCATAGGTCTTTAACTTCTGTAAAGTACAATAACCATAAGCCTAAAAATACAACAGGCATCTAAAAAGAATTCCTTTTCTAAGACAAAGTTACTAAAGTAATGAAAGTGTTTCCTTCAGTTACTGAAACACCTAAGTCGTTTTTGAGCCAGGCCTATGATTACACAGAATTATGAATACACTGTTTAAAGGTACCTACCCCACCAAGCATGCTACATCCAAGCGCTAAAAACTTCATCCACTCCATGTTCTTTCCACAAGGATCCAACTGTAAAAGAGCTCTGAATTTTTCTACCGGCAGGCACAAATTCTTCCATTTCTGCTCAAGATCTGCCAAGTCCACATATTGCTTGTGGCCACACTGTTTAGAAAACACGGTAGGACACAATTTATGTAAGTTTAAAAAACTCGAGAAATAATATAAGGCTTGTGAATACTCAAACACACTCCACCCCACTCAGAGAAGGACAAGCTTGGAATTCGCAATTCGGTTAGCTCTGGGGAGGGAGGGTGGGAATGAGCGGGGTGGGAGAGACACTCGGGCGGGGAGCGGGCAGTGAGCCAGATACTGGCAACAATTTGCTTCTTAAAAGACAAAAGGAGTGTGAAGCAATTATGGCATTATGTTATGACTTAATAAAAAGGGCCTTCAGATATTGGGTATATGATTCTCTCTTGTCTGTCTGAAATACTTCACAATAAACTTCAATGAACAAAATAAAAACATTTAAAATCCAACCCCAGAACATGTTAATAGTTAAATAGGAGAAATCTTAAAACTGAAAATAAATGTATTCTTTCTACTATGGTAAACAAATGAAAATTGCTAACTTCTGCAATCTGCTAGTAGGACTCTGTGTGAAAAAGCTTTGAGCATTTTAGCATGTCTTTTTCCAAACTATTCCTTTTGGTGGTTATTCATTTTCCCTGAAGACAGAAAGTCATGGAAAAGTCTTATTCTCAGAAGTGAATGTATCTTGCACCAAAGCACAGTACTTTGAAAGGTATAGTGGGGACGAGTCACTTTAAAAATCAAGGTTATACCGTTGATGTCGTTTTTAGCAAGACCACCCAGTCATTATGAATGCGGATGCTCACATGCTCTGGAGGGCTGGAAACCAGACGCCAAGGGCAATCACCTTTCAGATTAACAAGACAGCAGATCACCACTTTAGTGTGTACATAATTTTTATAAACACGTATTTCAAGAAGAGACTTGCAACCCCCATCTCTAGAATTTCCTGTTTTCAGAATTTTTAGTCCAGCAGCATCTAGCATCTTAATTTGGTACTGTATTTAAAAGAAATTAGAGTTCATTTCCTACAATCTAATCATGAATAGCTCTTTGGGGTTCTTTAAACTAGAAAAAGGCCAGGGAACACAACAGATTCCTTCTTTGAGTGACCCTGGAAGGTTTATCACGGGGAAAGCGGATTTGCAAGGGGGGTGGTGTGGTTCCCCTCACGGGGTAACTGGCAGGCCGCGCTTCATCTCAAGCTAAGCTGACTGATCACGGAGACTCTCCTCTACCTGCTTGTGCAAAACTTTCAGGAGTCCTTGAGTCAGGCCTGTGTCTGTTTTCTGAGTGGCCACGGGCATTTCGATTCGGTCCTTTACAGGAAGTGGATCTCCTCTTGCCAAAGCTGAAAAATACCTAACAACAGCAACAACAGACATCTCTAAGCCTCATCATACACAAAAAGCACCTTAAGTAACGAGGTTTCTTAAATGACCCAGCGCAACGTGTTTAAGGAAGAGAGCTCTGGAGTCCATGGGTGGGCTTCAGTCCTGGCTCCTCCACGTAGCTCCCTGACCTGAGTTTCCCTGTGTGCCTCAGTTTCTCTGACTGTGAAGCAAGGATAATGACAGTCTTGGGACTCCTGGGAGCACTAAGCGTGATACCTGCAGAGGGCTTAGCATGGAGCTCAGCAGGGGCTCTCAAAACACTGCTATTCTCATCACGCTGACACCTGAGCAGTCCTGAAACATGGCCAGAGGGCAGATTCTGGGCCCTGCAGTGATCCAAGCGCAGTGTCATGGTCCAGTCACCCCATCTTGACAGCTGGGGCCTGGACTCACCTTTGCTTGGCCTTGCTGCCTTTTCAAGGGCTTGACTTAACCATCTCTGCCTTTCAACTCTAAGGCGCCCGGACCAGGGGAGCCCTCGTGTGCTCCACTGGGAAGAGACAGCTCTGCTCGCTGGGCTAAGTCAGATGCCACCGACCCCCGACCCCTCACTTTTCCTGTCTGGTATCTTTTTAGTATTTTTTTTCCCTTGATTGTTCCTTTCTGGGACACAGATATTGCTGCTTACATTGGGGATGAGCAGGGGCATGGAAACAGTTCAGGGCAACAGTCAGGAGTGGGTGGGGAGTGGGAGGGGGTGTGAGGCAGGGTTTTCTGTGAAACTCACTCCCCTGGGGCACCGCGTGTCATAGGTGACTGGCTGCTGAAGCCACATCATTTGTTGCTCTAACAACTAACACCATGAACAGAAATGACATATCCCGGAACATGTACACTAACCCACCCATCAGGGCATGGGTGATAATTCAAAAGATACGAGTGCTTAGAAACATCTCTGAATATGTAACAAAACGTAGATAAATAGATATTTGATACACTAAATTTTATATCTTATCCCTTTTTTCTCTCCCTACTCCTCAAATTCAACTTTGTTTTCAGGTTTTTAAGACAACTCCAGTCATGTTTTGTTAACTTAACAGGGTGAGGGAAAGTCTTCGTGAAGGCAGCGGGAGTTGGAACAGGCGGCCCTGAAGATCCACAGTGTCAGGCTGAAGGATGGTGCCGAGGTTTGCCATACTGTTCCTGATTGGGTTTTCATCTATTTCGTGGGCTTTATGTATTCCTCACAACTGATCAAGCCCATCACCAAGGCTGACACAGCCTCTAGAGTAGTGGTTCTGAACAGCGGGCAGTTTTGGTCCTGCCCCCTCCCCAAGAAGGCACCGGCAATTTCTGGAGACATTTTTGGTTGTCACAACAGGGTGTGGATGGTGCTACTGACATCTAGCGGGTACAGGCCAGGATGCTGCTCAGGATCCTACAATGCCAGGACACCCCCAGCTTCTCCTCACCCTCCGCTCTGACACATCCCCCAAAGAACTGTTCCGTCCAGTGTCACTAGTGCCGAGGGTGAGAAAGCCTGCGTTCAGGGCAAGACCACCTTGTGTTATACTCTGTGAGTTCCCTGGAAGGCACATGGGAGCAAAGCAGCCTTAGTACCCGGCCAATCCTCGCCTCCATCACGCTGTGAGATGCACAAGTGCTTGATGACATCATAAAGCACGGCTGATGAGCTGTTGCATCACAGCAGAGTACACAGGCTGTGGAGCAAGGCTGACTCACCTTCGCCACCTAAAAACCTCATTTGAAAAGAATCCTACCCCGAGTGCCTCCTCGAGTCTCCCACAGCAGAGTTCCTCCCATATGCAGCCTGGTTTTCTGCTCTGTTCTCAGGACTCTTCTTCTTGTCTCTGCCCCTTTGTTGTATGCTGTCCCCTCTTCCTGGAATACTCTCGCCTTGTCTTAACCCCAATCTCTGCCTATGAAATCTTTCAAAAGCCAATTCACCCACTTCTGAACAACATCTCTTCCTAACAGACTCTGTTCTGAGAGCTGGGGCACACCCAAGCCCATTACACACACATCGCTTAATGACTAATGCTTGATTTTGCTCCTGAACTCCAAAACTGTTCTTGAGAGAAATTTGTTGCATAGAACATTCAGAAATTTCTCAGTTAACCCTTTCAAATTAAAGTGAAGCTTAAAATAGTTGTCTCTAAAGTGTTACCAAATATAATTGAATGTTCCAACAAAAAATATGACTAAATCTTGGAATATTTTGTAAAGTGCAAATAAACTCTTACGAGTCCTACTATCTTTTATTTAGGCTTGAAGAATGGTTAAAACCAGAGGCCATGATTTTTTTGGCAGGAACTTTGAGAGAATCTTGCAGAAGCAACTGACAGAAGTGTTTGTCAGAAGGCAAAGTGCTGGATTAACAAGTAACCTTGTGTGGTAGGTTCAATAACCGCCCCAGAGATACTCAGGTCCTCATCCTGGAACCTGTGCATCTTACTTTACATGGTAACAGGGACTCTGCAGATATGAGGATTTCGAGATGGGAAATCTATCCCGGGTTATCTGGACGCATCCTAAATACCATCACAAGTGTCCCCAGAAGAGAGAGGCAGAGGGAGATGCCACACTACTGGCTTTAAAGATGGAGGAAGGGGCCATGAGCCAAAGTCACAGAATGCAGCTCCCGAAGCTGGAAACAGCAAGGATTCTCCGTGGAGCCTCTGGAGAGAGCAAGGCCCTGTCAACATCTTGACCAGCCTGGTGAAACTGGTTTTGGACTGTTTGGCCTCTAGAACTGTAAGAGAATAAACGGCTGTTGTTTTCAGCCATGGGTTTGTGGTTATTTGTTACAGCAGTCAGAGGAAACGAATGCACCTTGGATATACAGTTTAGAGGGCGTCAGAGGAATGCGACATGAAGGTTACTAAAAAAGGTACGTTAAATTTATGCTTATACTGATTCTTGTGATCACAAAACTGAGCTTCTAAGTCTGTTTACTGAAAAAGCGCAAAGAGTTTTCCCGTAAAATCAAATCAAATCAAAAGGGTTTATTTTAATGCTCCTAGGTTCTGTTGACTTATAACTTTAAAATTAAGAACGTCTGTTCCTGGAAATGGTTAGAAAGTTTGCTGCAAGACACTGTGAAGGCTCACATTTGCTCTTAACTAAGCTGGGCAGAGTTTAATCTTATAGCAGCCTTGAGATGATCACCCCAGTACGACCTCAGTCTTCTGCTTCCAATAAACTCAACCATGGGAGGGTTTTCTGAGAATGAGAAACATAGCCATAAGATTCCTCCTTGTAAAAATCATTTCACAAATAAAATAAAGGGACTAATAGTTTGATTTTATAACAAAATGCACAAACTTTTTACCCAATGCAACCGCCTATAAGTTTTAGGCTATCCGGCATAAACACCTCTTTCCAACAACAGAGTTGTCATTACTTTGTAGACTTGAGCATTTTGCGGTTAATTTCTGGTCTCACTGTCAATAAACCATGATGCTTCCTGGATAGATACTTAGATATAGACCACAAAAGCTAAAGAGAAAGTTTTGCAGGACTCTAAGTGTCCTGAGCGTTGGACCACTGCTCCAGGAGAGAGGATTCACGAGGCACGGCCGGGCGCTTACCCCGCGGACCACTGCAGCACGTCGGCGGGCTGGGTGCGGATCGCAGCCTTGGTGAACTGCTTCAGGATGTCCGGCAGTTCTGGGGGAATGTGGATCTGCTGCGCGCAGAACATGGAATCGGGAAGCGGCATCGCTCTTCGCAGACCGCGACCAGGCTGGGAAGAATCAAGGTGTGCCAGAGTGGGGCGGATCGGTCAGCCTCTAGAGTCCGGGGCGGGGGCGGGGGGGGGGGCCGCGACGGCCGCGGGGCTCAGGCGCCGGGACTCACGCCCTCCCCCAGGTTTGGAGCCAGGCCGGGATCCGGGTTTCAGGATCCCGGATTTGAAGGCGGGCTGTGGGCCGGAGTTTGGGGCCGGACTGGGGGCCGTGGTCTGGGGCCGGGCCGGGGTCCCGGGTTTGTAGGATCCCGGGGACCGGGGCCAGGCCGGAGTTCTAGGTTTCGGGGCCGGCCGAGACGCCGGCTTCGCGAGGCCCAGGCGGCCGGCGGGGGCTCCCACCTGTTCCTCCTCGGGGCTCCGCGGAGAATGAGGACCAACCGCCCGTTCTAGCCCAGACCCAACTGCCCAGGAGCTCACGCCGCTGCTATTGTTCCACAGTGGTATCCAGGCAACCGGGACGCGCAAGGGCCCCGCCCCCTGGCTCCGCGCAAGCGCACACGCACACGCCCCGGGCTGAGACAACTGTTGCCGGCGCAGGTCCGGGAGGCAATGCGCCTGCGCAGTCTGTCTCCGCACCCATTTTTCCTACTAACTGGTAGTTTGGAGCTGCACGCGGGAGAGTCTCTCTTAGGAAAGGACCTTTTGATCAATTTCCCACTGCCGAATGTGAGCGGCGAAATCACAAAGGACTCCCATTTCCCTTGCTCTGGTTACATGAAGCTTAGGGACGAGGTGACACGAACCCTCCTAGGTAGGAAGCCGTTAGAGTCATGCGGGCTGGTCAGTACAGGCAGCCCAAGCCTCCCCGAAAGCCCCTGCCTTCCTGGACGCCTCGTTCATCCTGCACGTGCCCCTGGCAGCTTGTCCAAGACATTCCGGCCTGGGCGCCTTCGCACACGCAGTTCCCATTGCCCAACCGATCCCCTGAGTGAACTCACTCTGCAGATCTTTAAATGCCCTAAAAAGATCTTTAAAAAACTTAGGGAGTTTAGACACTGAGTGGTTTCCAACTAATAGATGAGTCTATTTCACTTGTTTTCCTAAGTAAGACAGGGTAGTTGAGACAATCTGATTTGGTCTCTCAGGAAATAAGCCTCCTCTTCTGATACAAGGGCTTTGGGTCCAAGGTAGGAGAGACTGGCGGGTGCTGACCAGGCAGCACACAAGGTGTGAACCTTGGTGTAGGGGGTATCCTGGCTGGCTGCTGCAGCGGCCCTTAACACCCACACAGAACGAAAGCGGCTGTGACACCCACCTCCTCTTGCTCACCTCTAGACAGGAAGATGGAGAACCCGAAGGAAGTATTTCCAATGAGGCCAGTGATGACAAGCCCTGCGTCCCTCCTGGAGGCATCCAGCCCCAGCCACGCCTCCTCTACCCCAACAACTTACCAGCCACATGGAGACACACACGTTATCAAATTAACAGCAACTGAAAACAGTCACTATTTAATGTAGATAACCATACGGGAAAAGAAGGAATCTCATACACTGATGAGAGAGGAGTGATAACTAGTACATTTGGGGGCTAAGTGGCACTTTAAATATTTTTGTTGACTTTGCAATCTTACTTCTAGGGGTTTATCCTACAGAAATACTAGCCTGAGTATGGAAAGTAATACGGACAGAAAGGTTTACTATAGCGTATAATAAAATGGGTTAGCCGTCTTTCAGAAAACTTAAAAAATCATAGTCTTATCCACACAATGGAATACAATACAGCGAGAACATTAAAATGGGGTAGTTACTTATGTACTAACATAAAAAAGTGTTCACGAACTACAAAATGAAAGCAAGCACCCTGTAGATCGGTCTGGGGAGCAGCACCCGTCCTGAGACAGAAGGAGCTGTGAATGTGCGTTTCTGCAGAGCAGTTGGGAGGAACGCACTAAACTATGGACAGGGCTACCTCTGGGGAACGACAGGGCTTTCAGGTTTCATTTTAACCATGTACACATTATATTCAGTCCATCTCATTCATTTACTTACTCAACAATATTTATTGAATGTTGAATATGTCCCAAGGACTGTTCTGGAACACAGAAGTAATCTCCAAATAGTTAAAAAAAAAAAAACCTCTGGAGCTTACATTCAAGTGAGGGAAAACATGCAAATAGAACAAACATAAACAAGATAGGTAAACCGTGTAGTATGTTAATAAATATGAATGAGCAAAATAAGGCAGAGAAGAAGCTACTGGGAATGCCCCAATAGCTGCAATTTTAGGTAAGCTTCACTACGAATGACACTTCAGCACGGAATGAGGAGTGGGAGAGAGCTTGGATGAAGAACACTAGCACATGGCAAATGGCAAGTCCAAAGGCCCTGAGGTTTGACCTGTTGTGGGAAAAGGGAGGCTGCTTGGAGCACACTGAACACAGGGAGGTGACAGGTCAGAGAGGTTGTGAACCTGTGAAAAGTTCTGTTCTGATTGCTTTTATTTTCTCAGTGAAATTGGAATAAAAGTCATAAGCCAAAAGTGAGAAACGAGAAGACAGAGCTTTGAGGAAAGAGAAGGTGTGCATGGTCTGTTAGAGAGCATGTATGAACGTAGTATTACTTTTTAAAACTGAGATGTAATGAACATGCCATCAATTGCACAAATTTGAAGCGTACAATTTGGTAAGTTTCGGCAGACTGTACACATGTCAAACCAGAACCACATCACGACAGCGAGCACATCCGGCACCTGTTTCTTCACGCCCCTGAGATCCCTCCAAGCCCCTCCTCACCAACCCCCACCCCCACTGATGCGCTGTCTATAGATTTCTGTAGCTTACTTTGCATTTTCTAAAATTTTATATAAACGAAAGCAGGCAATACACTTTTGGTCTACTTTCACTCAGCATAATTGAGATTTGTCCATGTTGTGTCTATCAACAGCTAATTCCTCTGTATTGCTGAGCAATATTTCATTGTATAGATAATCATTTATCCATTCACCTGTTGATGGGCACATGAATTATTTCCAGCTTTGGGCTATTACAGATAAAGCTACCATGAACATTCATGTAGAAGGCTTCATGTGGATTTATGCTTTCTTCTCTGTTGGTAAATAACTAGGAGTGGTAAGTACATACTTTTGACTGTTTAAGAACTGCCCAACTATTTTCCAAAGTAGCTGTACCGTTTTACATTCCCTCCAGCAGAGTATGAGAGTTCCAGTTCCTCCACATCCTCAGCAGCACATGGTGCGGGATTTTTAATTTTAGCCATTCTAACAGATATGTGGTGGTACCTCATTATGGTTTTAATTTCCATTTTCCTACAGATTGATGTTGAACAGCTTCTCATTTTTTAAATGAGCAGATGAATTTTCTTACTATTGCGTTTTGAGACTTCTTTATAGATTCTGAATGCCTGTCCTTTATTAGAAATGTTTTGCAAATATTTTCTGTCACTCTACGACTAGTCTTTTTTTTCTCTAAACAGTATATTTCAAAGAGCAGATGTTTTAAATTTTGATGAAGTCCAATTCATCAAGTTTTTCTTCTATAGATTGTGCTTTTGGGGTTGTATCTAATCTAAATCTTTGCCTAACTCAAGGCTGAACATTTTCCCCTTTGTTTTCTTCTAGAAGTTATACAGTTTGGGGTTTTATGTTTAGGACTATAATCTATTTTGAGTTCATTTTTGCATAGAAATATGGATCAATTTTTAATTTTCCATCTGGATGTCCAATTATTCCAGCACCATTTGTTAGACTTTTGCACCTTTGTGAAAACTCAGCTATCCCTTACGAACAGATGTTTTTCCAAAGAAGATATACAAATGGCCAACAGGCACATGAAAAGATGTTCAACATCACCAATTATTAGGGAAATGCAAATCAAAATACAGTGAGATATCACCTTACACCTGTCAGAATGGCTATAATTAACATGACAAAAAATAAACATTGGAGGGGATGTGGAGAAAAGGGAACCCTCATACACTGCTGATGGGAATGCAAACTGGTGCAGCCTCTCTGCAGATTTCTCAAAAAATTAAAAATGAAATGCCATATAATCCAGCCATCCCACTACTGGGTATTTATCCAAAGAACTTGAAATCAACAATACAAAGAGACAATACAAATAACAATACAAAGAACCCCTATGTTCATCGCAGCATTATTCACAATAGCCAAGACATGGAAGCAACCCAAGTGCCCATCAACTGATGATCGGATAAAGAAGATATGGTACATACATACAATGGAATACTTACTACTCCGCCATAAAAAAAGACAAAATTGTCCCATTTGCAACAACATGGATGGACCTTGAGGGTATTATGTTAAGTGAAATAAGCCAGACAGAGAAAGACAAACACTGTATGATTTCACTCATGTGTGGAAGATGAACACAGGGATAAAGAGAACAGATCAGTGGTCACCAGACAAGGGGTTTGAGGGGTGGGCAAAAGGGGTAAAGAGGCACATATGTATGGTGATGGATAAAAATCAGACTATTGTGTGTGAATACAATGCAATCTACAGAGAAAATGATAAAAATAATGTACACTTGAAATTATGCAATGTTATAAACCATTATGACCACAATAATTTTAAAAATAAATAAAATTTAAATAATTGAAAAAAACATCAGCTATCCCTATACGTGTGGGTGTTTTCTGGACTCTCTATTCTGCTGCATCAGACCAATGGACTTGTGCAGTCAGCAGAAGGAACTGAGGCGACTGAGCAAAGAACAAGGAGTGAATAAATGAGGTTCCTGGCACGAAGCTTCTTGTCCTAAAGGGAGTTAACGAACAAACATGGAGAAGCAGAAGGACCCGGGCACTGCTACATATACAAACGAAGACATTTCAGAAGAAAAGTAAATGACCTACAAGTGGGTCAAAAAGGGAGCTCCAGCCAGGTTCCCGGCTGTTGACAGATGGACGGTTTTTGTGAAGTGTGGGACTGAATGGAAGTGGACTGTAGGAGGCTGAAAGAGGAAGCGAGTGTGTGTCGGGGAGAGAGCCCTAAATACACAACACAGTAATGAAGGGCACAGCGAGCTCATCGCAGACTCCCCCAGGTGGGTCCTTTCTCTGTGTTCCTTGTGGCATTTTATTCATCTCTATAATAGAAGCTTTTGCTCGTTTTTTTGTTTTTTCCCACTCTAACTGGGCTCCTTGAAAGCAGATCCCATACTTCATTCAACTACAGTACTAAGTACAGGGCTCCAAACAAAACAGACACCAACAAAACATGGGGAAGGGGAGGCGGGGAGAACGTTACCTCCTCAGACCCTCAATCCACTTGTGACGTGGGCTCTATGTCTGCAACAACAGTGGCTGCACATCGCGGGGTGGGAGGGGAAATTAATGGCCACTGTCTGAGATTCACCATGCAACTGCCTTTGCTGTGAAATTTCAACTTCACAGATTAAAGATGCTCTATGATTTAAACAGCATTTCGTCTAACACCTTTGCACTAAGACAAAAATGCACCTGATGAAAAAAAATCATAGAAAAAAATTTGAACCTACAAACAAAGAAAAACCATAAGCAAAAAGGATCTCTTCATACAGGGCACTTAGGAGGGCAAAAACCCTCATGCAACCCTTTCCTTTTCCTCTGAGACACACAGTCAACTCCGAAAAACAGATATGATTGGTTTTACTCTACCCAAATATCCATCTAAGAGACAAGCTGGAGAAGATTCGACATGTGGATCCTGAGCAGAGGCGCAGAGGTGGGTGGCACACGATGAGGGCTTTACTGTTCCCAGTGAAGACAGTCTAGAGTTACAGTGGGCAGAGGGGAGGGGAAGGCCGTGTCCTCCGCAACCAGACTGTTATACTTAAAACCAAACAAAGGGGCCACAATAACGTAACTTCAGTTAGTTCTTCTCCTTACGTAACTACCATATTTAAAAATATCCGGGGCCAGCCCAGGGGCATGGTGGTTGGATCCGTGCACTCTGCTTCGGTGGCCCACTGCTTGCGGGTTTGGATTCTGGGCACAGACCTACACACTATTCACCAAGCCATGCTGTGGCAGCATCCCACGTACAAAATAGAGGAAGATGGGCACAGACGGTAGCTCAGCGACAATCTTCCTCACCAAAAAAAAAAAAAAACACAAAAAACAAAATCTGGATTATTTTATCTATGCTAATAATGCACATTTCTGTAATTCTGAAGTAACCTTGCAATAAAGCAAAACCAAACAAACCAAAAACACCAGGCTACAACTAACATTCACTTTATTCAATTTTGTTCTCTCAACTCAGGAGGCAACAAACGACCACATAAAAAAGGGAGCACTTTAGAATATATACATAAAATTAGCCTGGGTATCTAAGGTGTCTGCTTGCTTTAATAGAAAAATTGATAGCCCAAATAACTAGTATTCTATTTAGCTTCTACAAGTCACTTCTAGGCCTTACACTCATTACATTTTCATTTAAGGTACTATGTTATTTTCACGACTACAAAATGAGGCAGTCCTACAAAACAGATGGGAATGAAAACAGATAAATACTGTCTTGTCTTTATGTTGTATTAATGCCAAGATACTGCTGGGGATTATCCGAAAAGAGCCCTTACTAACGATGGCTGTTTTAAAAATGACACAGGGCAGTAAACAGGCTGCAAGGAAACCACGTGGTTGAGGGCAAATTAAATAAGGACATACAAGACAGCTGAGCCGAGGCAGTTAGAGAATCTCCACAAACGAGACTTTTAAGAATACTTTAGTGGCAAGACATTTTACTGTTGTCTTTTCTTGATGGCAACTGAAAAGGTAAGATCCTAAAGGAGTATTTTAAACATAATCATTTAATTTTACAATGTAAAAAACTTGTCACAGTAAGTAGAGAGCTGAAAATACTCAATCCTGAAAATGAGGATAAGTAGCTAACTTGCGAAGTTTAAAAAAGCGCCAGTGTTCTTCTATTGGCCCTACGTTCTCCAGTGTGTGTGCGTGTCTGTGAATGCAATACGATGAAGAAATGTCCAGTGTGTGTGTTTACAAATACAATACAATGGAGAAACATCCAGTGCTTCTTTGTTTTGTTTTAAAAAGTCATCAATTCAACCTAAATTCAAGAATTACACTTTAATAATAGCATTTTGCCAATACAGAAATGACATATCTCAGATCAAATCATTTAAAGGAAGAGTTATTCTCTCTTACTTGAATAAGGGAAAGAAAAAACACAAGACAAGAATCCACAGTAATAACAATTATATTAAATGTCGAAATAAAAATTACTTTTTGTTTACATCTGGAATTGAGATGTCCAATATCCATTGTTTCTCCAGAGAACTAACAGGAAAAATCACCTAAAAACATGGAGCTTTTTTAAGGCTAGCTATACACAAACTTCACATTGGCATTTTTCTTCAGTTTTCATCTCAACTATTAGTACTTAATAGTTTAAAAATCAAACATAATTTGCTAATAATGAACAACTGCACACTCCATACTATGACCACTTGATAACTGGTCATGTAAAACTAACCCTAAATGTTGATTTGTCTTCAATTTATAAATAGCAAAAATAAAGCAAAAAGGTCTTCTTTCCTAATTAACTTCCTTGAAGACTGTTTTAGCCCAATGTAAAATGAAGCAAAACTACACTATTATTTAAAAAATTCTACATGAAGAGGGGCAGCAATCCAAGGACCTTCTGACCTAGAGGTTTGAAATATTCATGACTATTGGTTAATAATAAAATCTTGATGCTACCCAAGTAAATATTATGCCAGCAAACGCTTTCTTTATGAAAGTATCCAGCTTATTGAAAACAACAGGACAAAGCACAACTGAGAAACCAGGGGAACTGCTTCAGAAAGACAAAATAAAGTTATCTGTCAGTGAAATGGAGGGCAACTTTTTGACCATTCATATTTTTTTTTTTTTTTTTTACAAAATATAAGATTCATTTAAAATTTTGTAGAAGAACAATTTTTCATCTTTTATGCTATCTGTCTAGATCTCTTTCTGGTAAAACAGATAAATGTGTTTCAATGACTTTATATCAAGATCTACAAATTCTCTGAAAAATTAAAAAAGAAACCTAAATTAACATAATCAAGTTATATGCCCAATTTGATACTATTTTCTCCCAAAGAGAATAATTCATATAGACATACACCATGACAGGTGGCATTACGTTTTAAAATGCACCTAATTTTTAACAGTAGGACTAAGTTTCTAAGTAAAGGTAGGGCTAGCAAAGACCTTATTTCAAATACAAGAGAAAGGGCTGCTAAAAAGTGCCAAAAAGTGTAACACTGAATCCTATGTCAAGCTCTTTTTGATACTGATGTTTTAAAATATATTTTAAAGTAAAGTAATCACTTACTACTTTGGGAAAACTTGTTGAAATATAAAACCACCAGAACATATTGCTTTGATTTTGGTAGCTTATGTTTGGCTGACTTTCGTATTTTAAAAAATCCTCAGATTTGAGTCTATGGATTTTAATACTATATGGAAATTCTTTTATGGTCTGAAGATGTATGCTGTTCATTTTCTTTGAGAACTTCTAAGTTACTGTTCAACAACAAACACTACCCTTACAATATACCATTATTATTAAAACTTGGATCATGTGCCCAACCATTTTCACTATTTCTCTAAACTTCTAACTTGAAGCTTTGGTTACAAAGGAAAACGAAGTTTGTAAGTATTCAGTTTTCTGAGATTTTACAGCACGTTTCCAATGAAATACATTCTACACTCCTATGTTAAAAGGCCAGCTCAGCCAGCTTCCTTCTGGACAAACAAAATCAAGTTGGTTTTATTTGTAGTTTTATTCTGTAAATAAAAAGCTTTAGAAATTTGGGGATTTACTCATGGAAAACTAGGAGAAATGTAGTCCCCAGTCCTCACCCAATGATGCACTACCAGCAGGACCAGGTATTCTAACTAGTCTTCTCTAATGCTGTCGCTCTAAGACCACAAAGCACATCTACACTTAACAAACCTCTCAGTGTGTCCTAACGCCAGTAAGATGCAGTACCGTTGGTGATGATTCCATAAGATTTATGATCTGGCAGGACTTTTGGCCACTGTTGCCAAAAAGAAAAAAGATATCTGTGTGTGGGAAGGGGGTGTGAGGGAGAACTAATGAAAATCTTCTTTTGGACTTTTTTCCTCTAAATATAGACATGCCCCTAACAAGCACAAAAACCCAACTCCCAATGCTGATCACTAGGGATATTAAATTATCAAAATTAAAAATAATCTCCTCACCTAGTACAAGATACTATACAATATTACAAACACAGACACACGAAAAAAAATCAGGCAGTAGAAAATGTACAACAGCTTTGGTGTTATACAAAATAACTTCCAAAAACGATTGACAGTGAAGCACAAAGTCCATGTTTTCTTACCACAGGCAATCCGCTGCTGGTTTCTACTTGTTTCCTTTTACTTTCTTGGTAAGGTCTGAAGAGCCAAGAAAGGCAGAATGTAGTTTACTTAGTAAGAACTGCTAGGAACACCATGACAGTGCGCTCCAAAAGATGTCATTAAAAAGTCTTGCCTCTGCACTTTGGCTCTGTGGCACGTTTCCTGTCAAGATCACAGCAGGTCCAAAATAAAGTGACAACTAGATTTAATAAATTAATATACATTTTGTTTAAAGATGTACAATGCACATTCTGTTTAATCCAAGGTTTAGGGGATCCGGGAACTTCTATTTACACATGTACAGATCTCAGACAGCAATGATGTCAGAAGATGCAGGGAGGCAGCAAAGCCTTGCCATGCTGCTCTCTGAATGCTGAGAACACAAGTCAAATACATTTAACTTAAAAACAATGCTGAGAGATCACTGGGAAAAATCTCCAAAGAGAGAAGTCCACAAAAAAGGACACGTAAAGGCAAGGGGAAGGTCAAGGTAGTTGAGACAACCTCTTTATTCTTGGGACGACTGCGGAGGTGGTGGAGATGTGCCTTGTTTCCCAGACTTCCGTTCATAGTTCACGAGGCGTTGGCCCACAAGGTATCTAGGTTGTAAAAGCAGGGTGGTTACTCTCTTATACGGTCTTACGTATCAAAACATTCTTCCTAAGAGCAGCCAGTGATACAGTTTTTAAAATACAAATCAAATCACTTCACTCCCATTTCAAACCCTTCAACAGTTAGGTAGGTAGAGGGGAGTCCAGAATGAACACTTGTGAAAGGCACAGAAGCAGGCAGCGCATGGCAAGGTATGGGTTTGTGGGAAGACAGGAGGGCAGCAAAGGTCAGAAGGTCTCAGAAGCTGTGCAATGAGCACATGCTCCAGTCTGTGGGTTAGGGGTTCTCATAAACTCAGATACTTGGAGGCCAAAGGTGGGGAAGGGAGAGTAAACTTATTCAGGGGATTTATCTGTTATGGATCATATTTAATAAAACAATTTAGTGACAGATCTAAAGAAAAAGAATGGAAATACAATAATCAGGAATCTGGGCAGGGAGGAAATTAAGACCTGAAAAGCTCCATGAAAAGGAGAAATCAAAAGACAACAGAGGGGTCGGCTCCGTGGCCGAGTGGTTAAGTTCGCGCGCTCCTGGGTGCGGACATGGCACCGCTCATCAGGCCACACTGAGGCAGCGTCCCACATCCCACAACTCGAAGGACCTGCAACTAAGATATACAACTATGTACGGGGTGGGGGGTGGTTGGGGAGATAAAGCAGAAAAAAAAAAAAAGACAAGAGATTTCAACGAGGGCAAAGGGGAGATGGCAGAGAAGTGAGTGTATGTGAACAACAGAAGGTAGGAGATTATGGTCCAAGAACAGAGTATTAAGTGCTCCTAACTTATGTGACGTGATGGCAAAGAGTGCAGGACTGTAGAAACAGAGACAGAAGTTCCTATGATTGGAATGACAAGGCTGGAGGTCCTCCACCACGACACTGCATCCCTACAACACGGGTGGGAGCTGTAAGGGAGAAGCAATGACATGCCTCACTGAACATGGGGGAATGGCCTGGAGGTTGACCCCTGAAGGACAGTGGGTGACAAAGCTGACAGCGACGAGGAGGTGGCTGGGGTACAAACGTGCTGGGTACTCATTTGGAGGCAGCAATGCAGATGCAGGAGTGCCCAGTAAAGCCTTACTCATCTGAGTAAGAGTAGGAGAGTGAAGCCAGCATGTGACACGGCTGCCAGGCAGCTGAGGTCTCTGAGACTCAGTTTACTTATCAATAAAATGAGAACAACAGTCCAATGTCCTACAACTGTTTTAAGAAATAGAAAGTATGCAAAAGCCTTGGTATTGGTAACAAAGGCCTGGCATGGGCTGAATGCTCAGTGTGGGAACTTTCTCCACCCTGACTTTCATCTGTCACTTTTCTATCAACACATGTAAGCCTAATGAGCTATTTTGGCAGTTTATGTCAAGTAGTTTAACATTTTACTTCTTAAAACATTTCGCTAATCCTACTGTTTCTTCATCCATAATATCACTGCTTAATCCTTTTTCTTTTTATCATAATAATTCTTTTCCTGAAGTTAACCATTCCTTACCCTACTGTTTCCCAACCAACCAGTGTTTAAAACTGTATTTTGTAAATGTTTTAAACAATGACAACTGAGTAATATCTGACACAATACACAAAGCACAACCTGACACACATGTAATCACAAACCCTGTCAAGATATGCCAAGAATGGGGTTAGCATTGTGGCAATGAAAAAGCACTAAAAAACACAGAGAAAAGCAATGTTAACTTGCCCGGGACTGAAAAGTAACTCAGTGGCAGAAAAAGGAGACTGAACCCATTCCCAACTCTATTACCCTAGGACCCTCACACCTCCAGTTCACCACGTGCACACACGCGAACACTCAGCACCCCCTACAGACCAAACACTGCTAGAGCGTGGATATACAACAGCAGACAAGACACGCCCTTCCTGCAGCCTGCAGTTCAATGGTTCTCTCCATGAAGCAATAGAAGGGAAAGATTAATAGAGTATACTGGGCTGCAAGAAAAGAGCAGCAAATAACAGGTAAGAAATGATGAGACCTGGGTGGGAAAGGAGCACTGGGGAAGACAAGAAGGGCGGGCGACAGGGGTGAAGAAGAGAGCAGCAGAAGGCTCCCAGGGCCTGTCTTGTTTGCATTCTGTCCACAGTATTCACTGACTCTCATCACTGAACCCCTCCTCATCCTTCCAGGGTTGCCAGAACTTTGTCCTCTGACTGCCTAAGTGTAGTCGTGCTTTTTACCAGCAGTAAACACTCTGAAGAAGCCTTGAACACTCTAAATTACGTTCTTAAAAATATTACAGGCATGCCTCAGAGATACTGCGGGTTTGGTTCCAGACCACCGCAACAAAGCAAATACCAAAATAAAGTAAATCACACAACTTTTTTGGTTTCTCAGTGCATATAAAGCTATATTCACACTACATTGTTATGTGTGCAATAGCACTATGTCTCAAAAGAGTACATACCTTAGTTAAAAAACACGTTATTGCTAAAAAATGCTAACCATCATGTGTGCCTTCAGCAAGTTCTAATCTTTCTGCTGGTGGAGGGTCTTGCCTCAATGTTGATGCAGCTGACCAATCAGCATGGTGGTTGCTCAAGGTTCAGGTGGCTGTGGCAATTTCTTAAGACAATAATGAAGTTTGCTGCATTGACTGACTCTTCTTTCAAAACGATTTCTCTGTAGCATGGGATGTTTGGTAGTATTTTACCCATAGAAGAACTTCTTTCAAAACTGGGGTCAATCCTCTGAAATCCTGCCACTGCTTTATCAACTAACTGTATGTATTCTAAATCCTTTGTTGTCATTTTAACAATTTTCATGGTATCTTCAGCAGGAGCAGATTCCATCTGAAGAAGCCATCTTCTTTGCTCACCCATGAGAAGCAACTCCTCATCTGTTAAAGTTTTATCATGAGATTGCAACAGTTCAGTCACATCTTTCAGGCTTCACTTCTAATTCTAGTTCTCTTGCTATTTCTACCACATCTGCAATTACTTCTTCCACTGAAGTCCTGAAGCCCTCAAAGTCATCCATGAGGGCTGGAATCAACTTCCTCCAAATTCTTCTTAAAGTTTATTTTTTTTTTTTGAGGAAGATTAGCCCTGAGCTAACATCTGCCACCAATCCTCCTCTTTTTGCTGAAGAAGACAGGCCCTGAGCTAACATCCATGCCCATCTTCCTCTACTTTATATGTGGGATACCTACCACAGCATTGCTCAGTAAGCCGTGGGTAGGTCTGCACCTGGGATCCAAACCAGCAAACCCCGGACAGCTGAAGCGGAATGTGCAAACTTAACCGCTGTGTCACTGGGCCAGCCCCTTAATGTTGATATTGTGACTTCTTCCTATGAATCACAAATGTTTTTAATAGCATCTAGAATGGTGAATCCTTCCCAGAAGCTTTTCAATTTACTTTGCCCAGATTCGTCAGAGGAATCACTATCTAGAGTAGCTACAGCCTTATGCAACGTATTTCTTAAATAAGACCTGGAAGTCAAAATTACTCCTTTATCTATGGGCTGCAGAATGGATGCTGTGTTAGCAAGCATGAAAACAACATTAATCTCATTGTATATCTCCATCAGAGCTCTTGGGTGACCAGATGCATCGTCAATGAGCAGTACTATTTTGAAAGGAATCTTTTTTCCCTGAGCAGTGTGCTTAAAATATTCAGTAAACCATGCTGTAAACAGATCTGATGTCATCCAGGCTTTGCCATTCCAATTACAGAGCACAGGCAGAGCAGATTTAGCATAATTCTTTTTTTCTTTTTAAAGATTGGCACCTGAGCTAACAACTATTGCCAATCTTCTTCTTTTTTTTCCTTCTCCCCAAAGCCCCCCAGTACATAGTTGTATATTCTAGCTGTGAGTACCTCTGGTTGTGCTATGGGGGATGCCCACCTCAGCATGGACTGATGAGCAGTACCATGTTCATGCCCAGGATCCGGACCAGTAAAGCCCTGGGCCACCGAAGCAGAGCATGCAAACTACTCAGCCACGGGGCCAGCCCTAGTGTAATTCTTAAGGGCCCCCAGATTTTCCGAACTGTAAAGTTATTAGCTGTATTAGCCCCTAACAGGAGAGTCAGCCTGTCCTCTGCAGCTTTAAAGCCAGGTACTACTGACTTCTCCTCTCTAGCTATGAAAGTCCTAGATGGCATCTTCTTCTAACAGAAGGCTGTTTCATAGACATTGAAAATCTGTTGTTTAGTGTAGGCACCTTCATTAATGATCTTAGCTAGATTTTCTGGATTAACTTGCAGCAGCTTATAGACATCAGCACTTGCTGCTTCACCTCGCACTCTTATGTTACAGAGACGGCTTCCTTCCTTAAACCTCATGAACCAACTTCTGCCTGAAGAGAGTTAGCGTCTTCCTCTGGATTAGGCTTTGGCTTAAGGGAATGTACTGGCTGGTTTGATCGTCCATCCAGACCACTGAAACTTTCTCCATATCAGCAGTAAGGCTGCTTCACTTTCTTATCATTCATGTGTTCACTGGAGTAGCACTTTTAATTTCCTTCAAGAACTTTTCCTTTGCATTCACAACTTCACTGACTGGCACAAGAGGCCTAGCTTTTGGCCTATCTCAGCTTTCGACATGTCTTCCTCATCAAGCTTAATCACTTCCAGCTTCTGACTTAAAGGGAGAGACGTGCAACTGTTCCTTTCACCTGAACACTTAGAGGCCATTGTAGGGTTGTTAACTGGCCTAATCTTAATACTGCCGTGTCTCAGGAAACAAGGAGGCCCGAAGAGAGAGGGAGGGATGAGGGAATGGCTGCTCAGTGGAGCAGTCAGAACACACACATTTATCGATTAAGTTCGCTGTCTTATCTGGGCGTGGTTTGTGGTGCCCCAAACCAACTACAATAGTAACATCAAAGATCACTGATCACAGATCACCAGAACAAATGTAATGATGATGAAAAAGTTTGAAATATTATGAGTTACCAAAATGTGACACAAAGTGAGCAAACGCTGTTGGAAAAATGGTGCTGGTAGACGAGCTTGACACACGCTTGCCACAAAGGTTCAATGTGTAAAACAAGCGCAGTATCTGTGACACACAATAAAACAAGGCATGCTGTACTCTTAAGAGTCTTTGGCGTAAATATAGTGACCACGTAATTTGTTGTCCAAACCGAGGCACTCACGAGTAAAAGGGGGTGCTGTTAAAACAATGACGAGAAGGCAGCATGTGTAAACTGCTAGGCAAACCAGGACAGGCAGTTAGTTATAAACTCACTTTCTCTGCTAGACGCCATTAAAGCAGAAGCAGATTCAGCCTTCCGTTAGGACACAGAAAGTCAAGTGGCTGTTCTCCCTGGAAGGTGTTTTCCTCAGTCTCTCACTGAGCTAAGTCGTACAGTTTCCTCAAAAGAGAGGGCCCCACAATACTTTTGCAGTAACCTTACAGCCTTGCTCAACAATGGTCAGAGTAACCCAACGGGCTTTGCTTGCAAGAAGGGCTTGGGCAGGCACTGCTGATTCTTAATGTAGGCTTTTTATCTAAAAACTGAAAACTATGTGAAATGTTTTTTGAAATTAAAAACATTAAAACAAATATATTTGAAATTTAAAAATCTTCTTCCCCAAACCAGTTTCTCCCAGTCTTTTTGGTTTCCATAAATGACAACTCCACATTCCCAGTTGCTCGCCCAACTGAGTCCTTGATAATGTTCCCTTTCACATCCTACATCCAGTCTGTTAGCAAATCTTGTTAATTCTATCTCAAAATACGTCCAGACTCTGAGAACTTTTCAAAATTAAGAAATGAGACACTTTAACAAGAGTGGCTAGATGAATGGCAGTCTAAACTTACTTGTCATTTTTAATATGTTCATAAAGGCGCTTAAACTGGCGGACCTGGAAGGACAAGATTCCCATCAATACCACAACCATCAGTAAAAACGGATAAATCCGCCGGTGGACCAAGTTTTGCATTTCTGCAGTTACACCTGTGAAAACAAAAAAAAGGAAAACTCTAAGTGTCTCACAATGATAGTGAATGAAAAGACGTCCTTTTCCTAAGAGGGGACTGGTGGTGCTTAACTGAAACTCACTGTGTACCAAATAGAGTGAGGTCAAACTGGAGGCAGCCACAGCTAGAGGAGAAGCCTTGTGAACTATGCCAAGGAGCTGGATGGTGAGGGATGGTGTTTTAAAGGCCACAGAAGAACCAACGAAAGGATGTTCACCAAAGAGGAACAATGAGATTCATTCTTTTGAAAGGTCATCATGGCCACAGCGTGGAGAACGAATGGCAGCTTCAAAGAAGGGATAGCAGAGAGGAGGCTGTTGACGTCAAGGTGAGAGCTGACATCTGCCTCTACAACAGCCAGAGAAAAAGGCGCCAGAGCCCAGAGAACAGGTTCTGGAGGCCAGATTCATGGGGCTTGGAGACCATTTTGAGTATGAGAGCAGAGAGGCTCAGGTAACAAGCATGACCCTTCAAGCTTTCTGAGTTACACAACTTGCTGAATGACAATGCTACTCACCAAGAGGAAATTCAGGAGGAGAAAAAGATCTGGAGGGGAAATACCTGGGATGATAATTTTGAACATATGCTGTGTTTAAGGTCCTGCAAGGATTCTTCAGTACACAACTGATAAGACAATGCCTAGTTGTAGAAGTGTCACAAACTAGCATCTCCTCTTCGGTTTTCTTTTTACGTGAAAGAACATTTTTTAAATTAAACATAACAACGTTAATTTTACAAGTATGGGCTCACAGCACTTCTATTCAGGAGAAGACAGCTGGAAGGGAAATCTATTCCTGCCTATTTCGGAGAGAGTGTAAATGTCAATACTTTCTCACCTGCCTAGAGAAAAAAACTAAACCAAAGAGCTTTACGATCCTCCTCATGTCGCCCTGAGTAGTCAAATCTAAGAAAAACAGTCTTTTGAAATTATTGTTTTAGGTGAATTTAATATTCACAAATAAAGCATGAGGAGCCAGGAAGACTATGATACTAGGAGTGACTAGAATGTAACCACATTGGGCCAGCCTGGTGGCGTAGTGGTTAAGTCCGCCTGCTCTGCTGAGGCGGCCCAGGCTTTGAGGGCTCAGATCCCAGGTGCAGACCCACACACTGCTCATTAAGCCATGCTGTGGTGGTGTCCCATATACAAAAAAACAGGAAGATTGGCACAGCTGTTAGCTCAGGGACAATCTTCCTCAAGCAAAAAGAGGAAGACTACCAACAGATGTTAACTCAGGGCTGATCTTCCTCACCAAAAAAAAGGAGAACATAACGATGTTAATAAAGGTGCTCTCTCTCAAGCTCCCCAAGCAGCATTACCCACCTAGTAAAGGAACGACGCCGGATGCTATGACGTAAGGTACACACAGGGAAAGCAACAGCACAGAGATCACTGGTGCTGCCAGTTTACGAATGATATAGTGAAGGTCAATGTTCCGGATGCCATTTGCGTAAACCTGAAACATGGGGGAAAAGATTAGAACAAGGATCTAAGACAAATTCCTCCAGGTTAACAGAGCAACATCTACTGAATCCAAGCCACAAGGAGCTGAATCTACCAGCCCAAAAGGATTCAAACTAGTTATTTTTTCCAAAGTCAAGGCAAATTCTGAACACAAACTAAGTATGGTACCCATAAGTTTTTAAAGAAATGCATTTGCTTCCTTACACTTTGCATTTGACTCTGGTAAAGAATGAAATAAGACACTAATCTAGAATCATAACTCCACTAGCCTTGCACTGTACAATACCAGACAGCATCCAATAATATCAGCCGAAGATCACATAACTTGAAATAACTTCATAATGTCTCGTGTAAGAGTGATCTGCCTTACTACTCAAGACTGCATTCATTTTATGTGAATATAGGGAAACATAAATGGGAAACATGTTTCTGAAAAGCTTGTATAAAGCTAATTTTCACAAATGAAAAGGTACTTTATGTAAAAACTTAGAGTGAAAGAATTCTACAGTGAGTATTTAAAGTTCTAGAATTTCTAAAATATTTCCAGGAAGTTCTACTGGATAGGACTGCAGAGGAAAGAATGGAAGTTGGAGAACCTTGGGAATAATGGGAATAAAGATGGCATGCAGAGGGGGACAAAACAGAAGAGTGTTGCTCTTGTTTTTCCCCCAGCACTCGAGCCTCCCCCTGGCCCACAGTCAACACAGCGTGGGGCACCTCCACCCGCTCCCTCAGAAGTGGAATCCCTCACAAACAGGCCGGAGCATTCGGATGTGAATGACTAACAGGCAGAACCCTCCAATGGCACACTTCCTGTCCCAAAGAAACCTATTAAACCAACTGCACTGAAATTAATGCCGCAAGGTACCGCAGTGTTCTCAACCATTTTAAACTTAGACACTGGTATGAGAAAAGGCAGCATCGGAGAACAAAATATAATGACCAGCAGTGTTTCACAGCCTCCGGCCGTGACTAAACCCTTATCCTCCACGTTCCTTTGCAAGGGCCAGTGTCACCTGGAGACTCTGGGGTGGACTGGCCTGCACTCTTATCATGAATGGTGCTCACTTCCATTGGGCTTCAGATCAGCCTGCACTCGAGAGGCACATGAAAACATAAAGCAAGTCCCTGGCTCTCCCCACCCCCACAAATCTCCAGGTATAGAAATTTTTTTGACTGATTTTCTTGCACATACTGGGCGAAAAGCCACGGTCTTTATTTCCTATACATCAAAAGGTGGACCTTTACTGCTACAGAACTATACTACCCCTATTTATTTGGTACTGACCTAAGGATAAGAGGGGTTGTCCACAAACTTAAAGAAATAAGTACCTAAATCTGTTATGTCGGTTATTTTGTATTAGAAATCTTCCTAAAATGAATTATCATACTTCCCAGTCTTATTATCAAAGTATAGAAGCACAATCTACCTTTTTCAAGGTTATCACCACAACGACCAAATTATCTGATGGTTCCATAATACACTAATAGTCTTAGGTGCTACATAGCTAGAATATTCCCCAAAAACTCTGCTTTTTAAATCTCTTATTTTTTCTGCCTTTCCTTTATTTATTGCCTTGAACAACAACCTCTTTTCTCTACTACAGGTTCAGAAACCTAAATACCAAGCCTTCATCAGAACTCCTGCCCTGAAAAAAAAGCACACATGCTAATTTTGCCTTTACTTTGGACAGGATTCTAGGTACTTTAAGCCACTGGTTAACCTTCAGATAAGGGAAGTCTTAAGAGTGGTTGATTGAAAATTCATGGTGATAAAACAGCAAACTGCCTTCTTCTTTTTAAAAAAAAATAGTTATATACGCTCATTAAAGAAAATGTAGAAAAACTCAGAAAAGCAGAAAAATAAAAAATAAGAATCCCATCAGCCAAACATAATCACTATCATGCCCAGTCTTTTTCTGAAAACCAGTTTTGCTTACCTGCTCAATTACAGTTTTCAACCACCACTGAGGCCCCATCAATGTTATTGCTGCAATGATTTTGGCGTGCAGGACTCCAAGTGCCCAGTCCTAGGGTAATAAAAACCATTTAACTGATTTTTGTTTGTTTTTAGCAATAACTCAGCATAGAGGCTATACAATTTTCTTGCATTATTTTGTTTCAAAACAGAAGTTCTGAAGGATTAGTAACAATTTTCTAGAAGACTGAAAAATATATACTGGAAAATCCAGGGAATATTTCCCCCAACAGCTCAACAGCTCAAGTTCGATGTTTCTATCAAAACTCAGTATCTTTCACAAATCTACATTATTTTCCCAAAAGAATTCGGAAAAGTGTGAACATTAATGGAGATCTCAACAAGCAAACAAAAAAAACCAGTGCCATGATTTTATTCCATCAAACCATCGTTAGGCTGTTTTATTGGTTTTGGCTAAGCTAATTATGTCAAAATAACATGTTGGAGCCATGTTTGGCCTAAAGAAACACACAAAGCTTCTCGACTGGGTCATTCACCAGAACACTTTCACTTTTACTGCTGTTTTGTGTGCATATGCACAGTCTTCCCTCTGCCTCCTGGGTTTTTATCCTCCTACTTGGATGCTCAGGCTCCACAAGCAGTTCTCTATCACTAAGCATCTGCTCTGATTGCTCTGCCTCACCTTTCTTTCTGTGGCTACTAGGCCTCTCTTAGATAAAGATTTGTTCTTTTTCTCTGCAGGCTCCTTGAGGCTCAAGTCAGACTGAGAATATTCTAAAGGGCTAAAAAAGGATCCCTTGCCCTTTAGACCTTTGGGACAGCAAGCCAACACCCCCAATGAGAAAGCCTCCCTGCTTTTTCTGTACCCTCCCAGGGGAGGGAGGAAAGAGCCAACCCCCCAATTCAGCTTTCTCTTGGCCTTTGGGAGTCCAGAAGGCACCCAAGTGAGGTTAACGTTCACCTGAGGAGGGCCAGAGTGCTGAGGTTCAAGCTCTTTCAAGATCCACTGTATTCCAGTCCTTTTCCACAGAACAGGACATACCACACTAGCTCCTCTGCTAGAATTCCAAAAGAGCCCAGTCTCCCAAGGATCTGCAGCTGCCTGACGCAGGAAGGGCAAGTGGCCTGGAGTCAGGAATGGTGGAAAGGCAAGCTCTTCCTGCAGACTTCAGGGCTTTATCCAGAATATTAAGGATACCATGCTGCACATATCCATCTACAACTTGCATTTCTCCTCTACTCAAAAATATATAATTGATAACAAAGCAGCAACCAATGATGTTAGCCAGGATAAGGGGAATCTTTGGTCATTTTTGAGGTTTGGACAATGCTTACGTCTTGCCTGTGTTCAGACATGATTATGGCGGGGTCTTGTTTTTGTCTTGATCCATCATGGTCAGAGTGGCCCTGTGTGATGCTGATGTTCTCTGAAATTGTTTCTGTCCAGCAGGAGAACACCAAGGCCTAGCTGATAGTGCCAGGCCAACTCCTGGGTGTCTGGGGCTGCTCTGCTCTTTTTCAGTGTGGCAGATTGCATAACATCACATGCTATCTGTCTGCTGCATTTGCAGTGATCACTGGGTTAAGGCAGCATCTGCCTGACCCCTCCACTGTAAAGCTGTGTGTTCCCCCTTTGAGATATCAAGTAATCTGTAAGGTGACACTTTGCCACCACGCAAATAACCACTTCCACATTGTAGTGATGTCAAAACATGCCCGCAAATTCCTCTCCTATTGAGTGGTGTTGGAGTCTATGTCCCCCTCCCTTGAATCTGGGCCATTCTTTGCAACTTGCTTGTACCCAGTAGAAGGTAGTACAAAGCGATGCTGTAGGACTTCTGAGAAGAGTTCATAAAAGGTGATGCCACTTCTGCATTTGTTGGGACACTCATTTCCCTGAAGTGCAGTGTAAGAAACACTTGAGGCTAACAAGCTGTAAGGAAGCCCAGGTACATCCAAGGGCCCGAATCAATAGCCTAGATGGGGTATAACCGACAACCAGCATCAACCCTCACATGTCAGTGGTGACATCTACAAATGATTCCAGCCTCGAGTGTCAAATCACACTCAGCCACGGGGTCTTCCCTGCTGAGGCCCCAGAAAACGTGGAGCAGAGACAGACTGATATGCTCTGTCTTAATTTCTGACCCACAGACACTCAGACTCTGTGAGTAAAATAAATGGTTATTTTAAGCCACTAAGTTGTGAGATAACACTTCAGAGCAATAGTAAGTGAAGACCAATCAATTTTCACCTGATGAGTTCAGCAGCCACTGACCACTCCTGCCGGAATCAACTATTTTAACTATTGCAACATGGTGATTTTCTAATTCTGTAATTTCATCTACTCATTCTATAAAAAATGTCTTTCTCTCAATCACGGATGCTATTTGTATAGCTGTAATACAGCTCTTACAAGAAAAGCATCATATATACTTAACTATTTCCCTTTATGACTCATTTCTGTCTCTCATTCTATGAGCACAGTGGATCAGAGGCAGTTTCCTACATGTGCGTGCTCTGTCTCACTTCCTGGAATACATTGCTTCCTTCCTTCCCCACTCCTCTGTACTCTACCAGGCTGTCCTAGACAGTATCTTCTACAGAAAACTCTACCTGAAACTCCCAAAGCTAGGTTAGATAGCTCTGCTACACAACACCGCAGCTCCCTGTGCTTGCTCCACTCACAGCACAGTCTACCTGTGTGCCTGCCTATCCCTCCCACCAGCCTGTGAGAGGTCCTCAAGAGCCCCATTTCCATCTTAGGGATACAGTACAGGGTTTTGGCGCACATTAAAGCACTCAAGCAAATACTTGCTGTTAAATGAAAGTTGTGGAAATTCTTCATCTGGAAAGTAGAGGAAGTGAAATATATCCCAAATAATTTTCATTTCCAGAAAATTCATTGTAATATATTTAAAGAAGGTAAAAACAAGGCTGGAAAACCTTTGAAGGACTGAAGTTGATGCCTAGCTCTTTCCCCTAATATCTCTTAAGAATTTGAGGTCTATGACGTTACCTTCTGGCTTTAAGTACTACAGAAAAGTTAAATTTCTTTTTCTGTGAGCTTTAAGACCTTTGCTGTGACCTACATAGGTTTCCTCAGAATGCTCTTTTTAATAAGCCTATGACTTTGTGGGAAAACATGCTGTAATTATTCAAAAAGTACAACTTACTGCTTAAGTTAAAGTCTCAAAGCCAAAAGGAGCAAGCGATCTCTCACCCTAACTAAAAGTGGAAAGATCAACATGTATTAGTTTGTGTCTTTAAATATTGGTGAAGCCTAACGAATGGTTAGTGACATTTTAACAGCATAAAGTAATGTCTTTTAAAGGAATTACATGACCTGCATATTTTGAAACAACAGATTAAAATGCATTGTTTAATCAATTTTACAAGGCTTCCTAGAATAGGAAAAATTAAGGAGTCCTTCTAAACAAACTGTTTAAAATAACAAAAAAATTAAGGATTTTTCTGATTCCAAAACAATAAAAATACGAGTAAAAGATGCACACTTACCTGCCATGGGTAAAAAAGAGGAGTCTGATCCAAGGGAACCCTCAAGGGAGCAACAATAACCAGCTCAAACAGGAGCCCCAGGAGGAGCGGGACGACTCCAGCCAGGAGCACTGCAACTATCAAAGTCTTCATTATCTATCAGGAAATGAGAGAAACGTCACTCAAGACAGTCTTTCTGATTATTAGCCAAACTCTTTATTCCATTTGGAAGTTATTTTTCTTCTTTGACCTGATGCCTAACAGAACCAATATATTACCTTAAACAACTTACACACATTTCGTGTTACATGTTTAATTAAGATTTGAATGAGGAACTATAAAAGCTCAAGCTATAATGAAAACACGAAATTACTATCCATTGTTGCTACAAAATTAATTTTTTGCTACAAAATTAATTTTATTACATATACTAAACCAGGTGGTTTTGCCATTTTTTTCAATCTCATTCTCAGGAGTTGGCTTTTGTTTGTCCAAGAAAAGCTACTGGTTGTCCCAAGCCTCCGACCCAATGGTGGCCCACCCACCAGCTGACTGGTGGCCCCTGAGGGGGGCTGGTATAGAAGAAGGGCTCTGCCTAACCCTAGTTAAGGTAATTAATCAAGCTGATCAAACTGACTCCCTCTAGAACAGTGCAGTCCAACGGAACTTACTATGATGACAGAAATGTCCTACATCCACATTGTCCAACATGGTAGCCATTAGCCACATGGCTACTGTATTAGCACAGCTCTAGAATTTGGACCAAGTGGCAAGTGAAAACAAAGTAGACACAAAACGAAAAGAAGAGATACTAAAAAACAGCCACTACATTTGACATCAGCTTCAAAAGAATCTTTTCAGACACCATAACCCCTCACATGAGGGAAACAATAGAAAGAATAAACAAATGGGACTTCATCAGACTAAAGAGCTTCTTCAAGGCAAGGGAAAACAGGATTGAAACAAAAAAACAGCCCACTAATTGGGAAAAAATATTCACAAGTTATTTATCCGACAAAGGGTTAATCTCCATAATACACAAAGAACTCACACAACTCAACAATAAAAAAATCAAACCACCCAATTACAAAATGGGCAGGGGACATGAAAAGACATTTCTCCAAAGAAGATATACGGATGGCCAATAGGCACATGAAAAGATGCTCATCATCACTAATCATCAGGGAAATGCAAATCAAAACTACACTAAGATACCACCTTACAACTGTTAGAATGGCAAAAATATCCAAAACCAAGAGTGACAAATGTTGGAGAGGCTGTGGAGAAAAGGGAACCCTCATACACTGTTGGTGGGAATGCAAACTGGTGCAGCCACTATGGAAAACAGTATGGAGATTCCTCAAAAAGTTAAGAATAGAAATACCCTATGACCCAGCTATCCCACTACTGGGTATCTATCCTAAGAACCTGAAATCAGCAATTCCAGAAGTTCCATGCACCCCTATTTTCATCGCAGCATTATTCACAATAGCCAAGCATGGAACCAACCTAAGTGCCCAGCAACTGATGACTGGATAAAGAAGATGTGGTATATATATACAATGGAATACTACTCAGCCATAAAAAAGGACAAAGTCGTCCCATTCACAACAACATGGATAGACCTTGAGGGTATTATGTTGAGTGAAATAAGCCAGACAGAGAAAGACGAACTCTGTATGACTCCACTCATAGGTGGTAGTTAACATATGGACAAAGAGAACTGATTGGTGGTTGCCAGGGGAAAAGGGGGTGGGGGGAGGGCACTAGGGGTGAAGTGGTATACCTACAACATGACTAATAATGATGTACAACTGTAATTTCACAAGGATGTTAACTTTCATAACCTTAATTAAAAAAAAATTAAAAAAAAAAAAAGAGCCACTACAAAATCCTGACAGAAAAATCCATCTTTAAAGTGGCCTTGACGTCTGACAACCCCCCTTTTTCCTAAGGTAGCTTCAGTGAATACACTTGTTTCAACAAGATACTAACATGGTACGCGTGAAGACACAGTACTTGCTTCTACACATGGCAACTGGATGATGTGGAAGAGTATTAAATGCAAACTGCTATTAGTTGGTTCTGTACTTAAATATAGTTAAGTACCTCATTATCTTATGGCTTAAATAGCAATTACATTCCTCCAATCATAATATGCAATGAATCTCATGTTTTTCTTTCAACACTATTATTAAGTGGATATTAAACTTTCGGTGAAATTGAAATATAAATTCAGATACAAAATTAGAGCTGATTACACAAATGAAAAGGCATAAGCAGCGACCTAAAAATATTTGCCAGCTACAGCCAACAACACAATCAATAAATCACCACACTTAGCCACACACCTTACAGAGACACTTTTCCCCCACCTTTGTGGCAACTAAGTTCTTTATTGAGAATAATATCCATCACTCACTACACTTCCACATTAGCCAAGACACTCTTGAATTAGCAAGACTGTGTAATTAAAGGAATCCCAATTACACGAAAAACATTGACTTGATCATGAAGTCAAGATTTTACATATTCATATAGATCAAAAAATCAAGTTTTAGAAAAAATATCATTAAAAGAAATTTCTACTTTAACAAATTGATTTTAAATTCTACAGAATATCTTTTTTTAATTTTTTTTTAAAATTTTTTCAAGGAAGATTAGCCCTGAGCTAACATCTGCCACCAATCCTCCTCTTCTTTTGCTGAGGAAGACTGGCCCTCAGCTAGTATCTGTGCCCATTTTCCTCTACTTTATATGTGGGACGCCTGCCACAGTATGACTTGATGACAGCATGGCTTGATGAGCAGTCCTAGGTCCACACCCAGGATCTGAACCAGCAAACCCTGGGCCGCTGAAGCAGAGCACACGAACTTAACCACTGCGCCATGGGGCCAGCCCCCAGAACATCTTATTTCTTAAAAAATGTAATCCAGCTCCAAAATAAGTTTTCTAATTACATTTCTAACTCAAGGGTCTTACTGGGTCACTTAATAGCATGATTTTCTTTTAACCCCGAAATACATCTGACTGTGGTTCTCAGAATGAACTAGAAAGCTATTGTCTTAAAGGAATATTCCTTCCAACTCAAAAAAATCAACTCTCTTGACACTATCAGAATAATGAAGAAGCAAAAGAGAAAAGATTTAGAGAAATGACTGGAAAAATATCTACTAGTCCTGTCAGACAAGATCAGTCGTTATGAGAAAAACCTACCATGAGGGACCACTCTTTAACCTTCTGGAAGATCACTCTGCGCCCCTGCGGCATCCACGCCACCAGCACCGTCACCGCCCTTATGGTTAGCCAACAAACATAGAGACCACAGGCAGCTGTGTAGAGCTCATGGATTTTGGCAGTCCCCGTCCAAAATGACATTAACCAACGGCCAGCAAAAACTGAAAAGAGAAAGTCTGATAAATGAGATACATGACTATGTAAAGAGAACTGTAATCCTGATGCTAATTTTGTACTACTAGTATTTTTCATCATTCTAAGTGATTAGTAAAAACACATCATATTTTGATATGTCAGTGTCTTCATTAACAACAAAAACCAAGAAAAAACACTCCACAAACTCTAAAGAATGCAATTATTTGATTAAGACACAACTAAACCACAGTCAGTCACTGGGGACGAGCTCTCCTGTGACGTGCACTCTGGCTTGCCATGCCAATTACTTGTTCTTCCAGGTTTGAAAAAGCTTGAGAGAGTTGTTGTTTTCATTGTTTTTACCACCAAATAAAACCAATATACACATAATAGGACAAAAGTGGAGAATTTACTTTCTATTATTTGTGCTGTCAATACTTTCAATTTTTAGGAATATTACAAATAATTTAGAGTAACTTCCTTTCAATTGGCTTGTTCATCAAAATAGGAAACTAAGCTTATTTTAGTAAGAAAATGGGCACAATAACATTTTAAAACACAATAACCAAAGAATATCATATTAATTTTCTCAGGAAAAAAATAAGATCTAAATATACTGAAGCTTGGGAAAGAGATCTGAGAGTTGTCTAAGGGATTGCCTCACACTCAAACAATTACAAAAAAAATTCTCTTTGTATTCACAAAAACCTAACTCTCAGGCAAGATCATTTACATAGCAACTTTCTTTCCATGGTTACTTCTTAACAAGGCTAGCTAGAACAGCAAAACCCAGATTTCCAGCGTATTTTTCTATGGATTGATTTCTCCTGAATAGAAGACTGTTACTTTTGAATATCTAACACGAGCCAGTGGCTGTTCTGGGCATTTTCCATATATTATCTCAATAATCCTCCCAACAAGCTACCACCTCCATTTGAAGAGCAATAGAGCCTTGCCCAACCAAGGTGACACAAAGGTAGAGGCTGAATTTGAACTCAGGCCTACAGGACAAAGCTCATGCTCTTGACCACTGGACTACACTACCTCCAATCAACTAGACAAGCTCAACAGTCAAGGCTTACAAGCCATAATGCTGGTAACCACAGACTTCCTTGCAACCTCACGAAACAGCATGGGTGTGAAAATACCTCATTTTTAAAGGCAAAAACATGTAGATGTTACATGAAATATAAAAGCATGTGCATCTTAATTTGAAGATATAAAAATGATCACTGATAATTCTGTAGAAATGTCTAGTGTTCTCTCAATATATTTCTACTCCAACGCTTTTTTTCTTGTTGTTTGGTTGGCCGGTTTTAAAAAATTTAATTACCAACTTTTTATTCTAAACTGCACATACTTCTAATCAAGTGTTTTTGAGAGGACAGGGTCAGTTTGCAGTTTGCAGTAACTCACTATCAGTTAAATTACAGCTACAGACAAGTAACCTATGGGGGGAACAGCCTCCTCCCGCCTTAAGCATGTACTATGACACCAAGCGTTTCTGTGGTTAAACATAACTGCATTCTTTCCATTAGATGGCGGGACTGGATTAACTGGGAAACATTTAGTAAGTCTTCAATGAAATTAAAGTACTTTTACTGCCACATTCAAGTATAAAACTAAGTTTCCTTCTTTTGTTAACTTTGTATTAGTATTTCTGATAAAAACATGAATATGGAACACAAAAACCACAAATGTAAAACTGTCCAAAGCTCAGAAACTAAGTTTTCTCAGCAATACATTTACTACGTTGCACCCAATGGTAAATGAGACTTTGTCATTTTAACAGGTGTGATATAAGGAGCAGTGAGCTTAAGAGCAAAGTTTTAAACGTCAAAAATCATCATATGGTAAAAAAAAAAAAATCTTCGTTTTTACCAGGTTAAGGTAAATGACAATTCCTACAGATTAGAAAACATTCTTCTTTTTTAGAAACCTCACTTGAAACTAAATTTCCCAGTTGTTCCTTCCTGGCCTTAGCCCTCATGGGAAAGCTCAAGTACTTAATACAAATCTGACATACCAAATTATACTGAGTTAGTGTTATACTCAAGACACTAACTCAATGTACACTTATAGGCCTGATAAGAGCTGAAAATTATCTTTCACTTAATGATTATTTAAGTGGCTAACACCTATCAGTATGATTTAGAATTTTCTGGCTCAATATAAACACTAACTGGCAGGGTGGGGCCAGTAAGCTGTTCCTGACACTTTGTCATTGGCTTTGGACTCCACTCCATTTACCCCTGACCTCTGCAGAAGATGACAAACTACTATATTCATCCACAGCTCCTTACTTGTCAGATGAAGAAATGTTGCTTAGCTGAAATTTAAAGATTAGTATTTGTGAATACCAGACAATAAAGGAAAACAGTCTGGCTTCATAAAGGTCTCCAGCGACAGGAATTAGCAGATTGGAAAGGTAATTACATATATAATGAGGGCAAACGTTAATTAACATCAAAAGACTGGCTCTAAAAAAATGACTTAAGGGGCTGGCCCCGTGGCCGAGTGGTTAAGTTCACGCGCTCCGCTGCAGGCGGCCCAGTGTTTCGTCAGTTCGAATCCTGGGCGCGGACATGGCACTGCTCGTCAGACCACGCTGAGGCAGCGTCCCACATGCCACAACTAGAGGAACCCACAACGAAGAATACACAACTATGTACTGGGGGGCTTTGGGGAGAAAAAGGAAAAAAATAAAATCTTTAAAAAAAAAAAAAAGACTTAAGCCGCACAGATGACTTTTTGAAGACCCATAATCTAACAGGACAATGTCCATGAAAACTCAATGACCACATTTTTTCAAGTAAAGTACTTGCCAAATAAAACTAAAGTACTTTACTTGCAAAAATGAACCATAAATTATATCCTGACTTTGTCCCCCTCTGCTCTGATAAAAATGAGTCCAATGAGACAGACAGCTCTAAATAGATCAATGTTCCATATTCAATCAAAAATTAGGGGAAAACTACTTCAAGTTTATATTTGATGAAAGATCACATCACAGCAAGATATACACTTATAAACAAAGCGACTTTTCACAATGTCATCAGCAGATAGCAAGGATGAGCTCCCACCTGGTAGAGTAAGGCAGATGAGGCTGGCGATCAGTAAGGTTATACACATGAAGACAATCAACAAAAATATCTGCAAGGCAAAAATAAGACTGCATAAATCATATATATGTGCTCAACACAGTTTATCACACCCCTGAAGGAATCAACACAATTTTCCCCGGAAGAAGAAACTGCCCATATTTGCATTTCCAGGTTTCCTTCCATTCCACATAAAAAGGAAAGTCTTATTTTAGGTAAAATCACCTATAATTTCAGCCAAAAAGAAAATAAGTGTTCATTTTCATTTTGTTTCATATAAACAAAAATGTCAGCAAGTAACAAGTAAATATATTTTTTACTCTGAGAGCCTAAAAATAAAACAATGAGCTTAAATTTTCCCTATTAAAAATAAATATTCACTTTTTAATCAAATTATGAAAAACATCTTTTTATGAAAGCAAAGCATACTCTCTAACAGCACAGTCCAATTAGAACTTTCTGTGGTGATGGAAATGTCTCCATCTGCACTGCCCAACAAAGGAGCCATCAAGCACTTAACATGGGGTCAGTATGAATGAGTAACAGAATTTTAAATTATATTTACTGAGCCAGCCCTGATGGCCTAGCAGTTAAACTTTGGCACACTTCATTTCAGCAGCCCGGGTTTGGTTCCTGGGCGCAGAACCACACCACTCGTCTGTCAGTAACCACACTGTGGTGGTGGCTCACACAAAAGAACTAGAAGAACTTACAACTAGTGTGCAACTATGTACTGGAGCTCTGGGGAGGAAAAAATAAATGAGAGAAAGATGGGCAACAGATGTTACCTCAGGGCGAATCTTTCCCAGCCAAAAAAAAAAGAAAAAAAAAGAAATATTTTCTTTGTGTGTGTGTTGCCTACAAGAAATTTACTTTTTTCTTTTTTCAGCTTTACTGAGGTATAACTGACAAATAAAATTGCAATATATTTAAAGTCTACGATGTGATTTGATGTATATACACATTGTGAAGGGATTCCCACCATCAAGGTAATTAACACATCCATCACCTCACATATTTACAAATTGTATTTACTTTTAATTAAGTTTAAATGTAAACAGCCATGTGTAGCTGGGTCACCTGTACTGAGAAGAGCAGATAAAAGGGAACACACTGAGAGAGGAGGGAAGCGGCTATCCCAGACAGAAAGGTGCAACTGCTGCTGGCTGTCTACCTTACCAGGCACAGGTCTTCCCAAGTTCAGGGGCAGAGCTCACTGGGAAGACTGAAAAGGACAGACAGACACTCCGAGAGGAGCCTCTGCGGCTTTGTCAGCTCTCACTGCTTGAGAAACTCTTTCATGATTCTCTAATCTGGGTCAGAAAGTACCTTCTGCTCATCCAACAGCCCCCCATCTCCCACAGCTCTCCTGCATCCCCTACCCTCGAGATACACTCAACTCCCTGCGGTCACAAAGCTACCACGTCTAACTGACACAAGCCTAGAATGCCCTTCCCACCTTCTATTTTTCTCTCTGCCTGGCCTCCTAGCTTTAAAGACCTAGAGGCATCACCCCCTCCATGAAGATTCTTGAAGGCTTTCCAAAAAAGTGTTCTGCAGAGCAAGAAGTGAGCAATCGTGTAACATGCTGCTAATATAGGAAGGAAAATGAGGACCAAGACCTGACCACTGGATTTAACATCATGAAGGTCAGTGGCAACCCTTGTCAAGAACGGTTTTGGTGGAGTTTTGGGGGGAAAAGTCTCTCAGTGGGACAGGCCCTTCCTTAATCAATTTGGTCTTCAGTTTCATCAGCTGCAAACATGAGATTATTACTCATACCTTACATTATTGGGATAAGGATTAAATGGGAGAAAAAATATTAAAATGCCCATTCCACTTCCCGACAGACAGTTGAAATGTATCAATAATGTTAATTTTTCATTTGCTGTAGGGTCTTTCATACTGTTCCTTTCAAACAGCAAGGAGCAACAGCACAGCAATAGCACAGGAATCCCAACACTAGGACCGATTTCTAAAATTTGATAAACTTACTGATATTTACATATATTAGAGGACCAAAAGACACAGGTTCTCGTTAGAAGACTCTAAGACATGTCTACACAGAGGACTACATGCTAACAGCACCAATAACAGCACCACAATTTCTCAAGAGAAATCTGAAAACACTCGACTTCTGGTTAAGTCTGTGCAGTACCCACCCTGAGTGGAAAGTTTAAAGGCCGGCGGTAAGGCTGAAAGCCGACGGGCCCTCCCTGCTGGAGTATGGCTTGGTGAGCTGCATGCAGGCCTTCCCCCACCACAGGGATAGCGTTGTTATTTCGAGCGTGCTGGTTATTGTTAACTTGTTGGTTTGCACTGTTCTCATTTTCTTCCTGGTCTCCCAGCAAATAGGAATGAAGATCCCTGCATAAAAAGTTTACAACAGTGAAAATTCTCACTTCAGAATAAAATGGCAGACATGAGACTGACTTTTGTAGCAATTACTACTTAGGGTAGAAAATGTACAAGTAGAATCTATATGTAGCACCATTACCTCAATCTGGTCTAAGGTTGGCGCATGCTTTAAATTAAAACTTCCAAATTTAACGTTAATTAACTTACAGAATACCCCATAAATTCAATCTCTTTTATGTTTTCTTTAGCCAGTATCTGAGAAGAAATCAGTAACTGAAAAAAAAAAAGTACAATGTACAAGATACTCTATGTGAAGATCTCAAGGGGAAAATTCAGCTTTTTTCCTTCTCTAAGGATGGCTACTGTGTCTGCTCCAACATGTAGCTCAACTAAAACCTCCCAATCAGCCAAGACAAAAATGAAATGGGGCAAGGAGGCGGGTCCGACAGGGACATGGGGCAGACAGAGAAGGAAAAATCTTCAGTCAAATACAACCAAATGCATACTTCAGATTAAGTTATTCACAGGATGCCACACACTTTCTGAAGAAACGTTTAAATCACAAAGATTTAACTTTTTTTCTCTCTCTTTTTTTGAGGAAGATTAGCTCTGAGCTAACATCTGCTGCCAATCCTTTTCTTTTTGCTGAGGACGACTGGCCCTGAGCCAACATCAGTGCCCACCTTCCTCTACTTTATATGCGGGACGCCTACCAGAGCATGGCTTGCCAAGCGGTGCCATGTCCACACCCGGGATCCGAACCAGTGAACCCTGGTCCGCCGAAGCGGAACGTGCGCACTTAACCGCTGGGCCACTGGGCCAGCCCCAAGATTCAACTTTTAAATAGCATATAATATATAAACCTTGAAAAAGATAAAGGCAACATGCTGACTAAATGACTGAGAAACCAAATCTGAAAAGAGCCTATTTCCCAGGTTAGGACTTCTAAAATAAGAGTAAGTTGGTTTGTTTTTAAGGCACTAAGAAAATTTTTATTTTTACTCTGTGTAATGAAATGAAAGATCTTGGGGCAGTCGTAAACCTCAGTAAAAGGGTAAAAACATGCATACATTCTCCATAAAAGGATGAACAATGATTACAAAATTAAGAAAAATTAAAAATTTTAGAAATAATTATTATGTACACCTGCAGATATCACTGAACTCTCTCTTATTAAAACTAATTTTTCCAGGGGCCGGCCCCGTGGCCGAGTGGTTAAGTTGACGCACTCTGCTTCCACGGCCCAGGATTTCCCTGGTTTGGACCTTGCACGCAGACGTGGCACCGCTCATCAGGCCATGCTGAGGCGGTGTCCCACATGCCACAACTAGAAGGTCCCACAACTAAAAAAGCAAATATACAACTATGTACCAGGGGGCTTTGGGGAGAAAAAGGAGAAACAAAGTCTTTTTAAAAAACTAATTTTTCCCGAGTGGAGCATGGAACATACTTTTTCAGAAAGGTTATTAGACCAACACAAATGACACGCCCACGAGTCACCTGCCTGTACTTACAGCAAGTATCCAGCAGTAACAGTCCATGCTCGCACAAGCCCCTTCAGCCACTGCCGTGTGTGTCCCTGCTCAAGTAATGCTGGCAAGACAACCTGCAGCAGAAGCAGCTCAAGGGACAGTTCGCTCACTGGAGCATCACTAAGACAATCACAAAGAGCCATAATTTACAATGTGAATTCTATTTCCATTATAACTATATCATATTAAACATTCAATGAGATGATAAGAAAACTCCTTGAAGAATAAAATGAACTCATTGTCTTTATCACCTCTCTTCCACCGAAGCCAGCAAGGCTTCCCCCTCAAACTCCACCAAAACTATTCCTGACAAGCGTCGCCAATGCCCTTCGTGGTGTGCAATCCAATGCTCAGGTCTTGGTCCTCACCTCACTTGCTATATGAGTAGCACGTTACACAATTAGTCACTCCTTGCTCAAAAGACTTTGTCCTTGAATGCTTTTCCAAGACCCACTGGTTCCCCCTTTCATCTCCCGGACCTGGAGACAATGAAGGGCCCCATGCGCTGTCCTCTCTCCTGTTGTCCACACGTGCTCTCTGGAAGCATGCAACCTCATGTGGCTTAAAATAGCACCTTTCTGGAAATTTCCTTGTACTGCTCTGACATCTTCCCTAACTGCTAACCTATATATTCAAAGCGCCAGCTCAATGTTTCACGTAGACATTAGACACCTTAAATTCGTCATGTTCAATATCAAATTCCCACTCTTCCTTTTTAATCTTGCTCTTCCACAGTCTTCCTCATCTCAGTAAATGGCAACTACGTCCTTTCAGGTGCTCAGGACAGAAACTTGGATCCCTGACCGCCTTTTTTTCACCCCACATTCAAACAGCCAGAGAATCCTGTTGACTATACCCTAACAATATCCTAAATCTAACCACTTTTGTTACCTCCACTGCTACTTCCTTCATCTCAACCATGCTCACCTCTCACCAGGAGCACTGCATTATCCTCCAGCTGGCTTCCTGCTTCTGCCCTGGCCACCCTACCCAGTCTCTTCTCATCATAGCAGCCAGCGTCTGATCACTCCTCTGCTCAAACCTTTCCAAGAATTCCCCAAATCACTCAAGCTAAAGCCAAAGTGCTTATAATGGCTTACAAGGCTCTCTAGGGTGTGGCTTTCCATGACCTCTCTGACCTCATGGCCAACCATTTTGCTTCCCTTCTTCTACTGCAGCCAAACTGGCCTCCCTGCTGCTCCTCAAACAGACCCCAATGCCACTGCACTTGCCTGACCCCTGCAAGGACACTCTGCTTCAGAGATCCACGTGGCTCCTCACCTCCTTCAAGGCTTCCCTCATCTACCACCTTCTCAGGTCCTCCAGTCACTTCTAAACTACAACCCCATCCTAGCCATTCTCCCTATGCCCTTTCTCTGCTTCATTTTTCCCCACAGCACTTATGACATACTATATATTTTACCTATTTTAATGGCTGTCTGCCCCAATGAAATGTAAGCTCCACAAGGGCAGAGATTTTTCTTGATTCTGTTTGCACACTGTTACGTCCCTCCTGCATAGAAAGTACCTGGCATATAATGGGCCCTCAATTTTGTTGAATGAAGAACGGACTACATATTGCTATACAGCCCAAAAACTTAGCTAAACTTCTAAGTATAACTGACTACCAAAATGGGTCTATCCCAACAATATAAAGCCAGAATCTGCACTTCTGGGTTCTCACTATGACCAGACCCAACTACATAGAGAGTGATGATTTACTCCAGTTAGGGAAAAACTCAGAGAATAAGACCTTGATTTAGATTTTCAGGAGAGAGAGAAAAAGTTTGCCAGGCAAATGTGGGAAAGAAGATCATTCCAAAGAGAGAGAGAGACGAGGAACAGCTAGGCATTTATGGGGAGACTCAATGGAGGTTGAGCCTGGCGGAGAGTGGAATTCAAGTCAGACAGAGCTGGGACAAAATGCTGGAAAGACAGCTGAGATGATGCCAAGTCCTGTATGTCATTCTAAATGACTGCGGATTATGGAGGAAGAGGCAGGGCTATTAGGGATGGATTATAAATGGAAAACCAGAGAAGGCCTGAACTAAGGTAGTAGGTGGTAAATCAAATTGGATTAGATAAGAGATCTTAAAGAATCAGAATTAACAAGATTTAAAGACTAATTAGAAGTAAATTTGAGGAAGAAATCCAATTTGCCTGGCAGATTTCTGGTTTAGGTGACTGAAGGGATAATGCAAGACTGAAAAAGGGAATACAGGAAGGAGTTGGGGAGACTAGGTTTCCAGGTGACAAGTTTTTAAATCAAAAAAGGTTTTCCATCTATGAGCCTTATACCCTATTTTTAATCCACAATTAAACGTACAATTATGGCTGCATTCTCTATGATGTGCTTTTCATATAAAGATTATGCTACTAACACACTCTCATTAGGTATGATAATCATCTCAATGCTGAACAAAGGCACACTTCATCTGCAGAAAAATCAGTCAGTCTTTCTTTGGATACTGTAACTGCTAAACTAATGTTTACATGATCCAGAACATGGCAAAATTTAACTATCAGGTGATTTCCACCATCTGTAAGAAATGAATGTTTTAAATGTATGTACTCTGAATATCAAATCCCTAACAGAGCTAAATTGGTAAAGCTTCCAAATTTCAAAACCTTACCTATAGAGCATGACATTGTACGGAAGAAAATTAGGCAGGAGACTCTTAATTATACGTATAGGAAGCCAAAGCATCAGGAGGACAATGGAGCCGAAGACAATCTGCAGGAAGGAAAAGGGCAGGACACCAACATAAATCACTCCAGTGAGAGACACACTTCAGAACAGACTCAACCAATATGCAGTCCAAGTCTACACCCACCAGGGCCCCCAGTGTTCTCACTGGACACACTATACTTGAGGCACTCTGTGCAAAGAATGCATTCCTGTGGGCCGGCCCCATGGCATAGTGGTTAAGTCCAGCGCGCTCTGCTTCAGCAGCCCAGGTTCGTGGGTTTGGATCCAGGGTGTGGACCTACGCCACTTGTCAGCAGCCCAAATAGCAAATAGAGGAACACTGGCACAGATGTTACCTCTGGGACAATCTTCCTCACGCAAAAAAAGAGGAAGATTGGCAACAGATGGTAGCTCAGAGCCAATCTTCCTCACACACACAAAAAATGCGTTCTTGGGACAGCTGCTTTTCTCTCTCTTTCTAGGACACAAGAGCTCACACAGGGGCCACAGAGGATAATCACTGCATGTTATGTGAGGAGAGTGCTAGAAACTCATAATGAAGGAGAATTGTCTGCAACTTAATGTATCACCTGTAACCATTATAAAACATAACCCATGTAAATTCCTAAAAAAGTTTCCAAAGAGTACAATAATGCTTTTAGAATTTTATTTTGGAAAAACTTAGATTTAGCTACATAATTTCTTGTTTCAGGTGGGAAAGACACTTTTAGATGCTTCTGTTAAGAATTTAATTTAGGGCAGCCCGATAGCTTTGTGGTTAGGTTTGCGTGCTCTGCTTCAGTGGCCCAGGGTTCGCAGGTTTGGATCCCAGGCATGGACCTACGCACCGCTGATTGAGCCATGCTGTGGTGGCATCCCACATACAAAAGAGAAGAAGACTGCCACAGATGTGACAATCTTCCTCAAACAAAAGGAGGAAGACTGGCAATATATCTTAGCTCAGGGCCAATCTTCCTCACTAAAAAAAAGAAGTGAATTGAACTGAATTGAATTTAGAAGGTATCAACAAATCTCCATTGCTTCAACACAAATTAAATGTAATTCAGAAACCCATAATTTGGTAATCAATTATACTACTAAAGAACTACAAGGTATTTTTGCTTTAGTAAATTTTTTATTTATTTTATCAAGGTAGTCAATAAAATAGCTATTTGACAACCGAGTTCCACAGACCTAAATAAACATAAATTATTCAATCTACTCTACCAGTCCCCGTTACCAAAAAATATATGTATCTCTCCAAAGGGTAGCACATTTCACTACAACAACAAAAAAAGTTATGCTTACCACTGACAAAATAAATCTTCGGAGATGCCTATAAATGGGAAGGTGGATCATTTCTTGTACTGGATTAAAATCTGGATCATTCAAATTTCTTAGAAACCACAAGACACCAGGTCGAAGTACCTGCAAATATATTTTAAATGCTATAAATACTCACCAATGTCTTTAGGCTCTATATACGAGTTAAAACGTTAACAGAAAAATAAGCTCTTAAAATTACTTTGGCATCTTATAAAATGGGCCCCAGAAAATCCTTTTGGCTTTCCTGGGAAAAGAAGTTCCTAAATCAGAATCTCTATGAAAACTATCCAGTGTTTGATGTCTTGTGATGCTTTTAACCATTCAATGAAAAAAATTTATTAAGTACAATTTGCCAAGAAATCTAGATCTATGAGAAGAAAAATATTTTTTTAAAAAATTGTCGCTATATTCTATCATCTGGTAAAAGGATTAGGTTGTAATTTATAAATGTTCTAAACAGAAGATCTGATTTCAGTGTGACACTTCTGGAGACTAGTTCATCTTAATTAAGAAACTCTACAGTTTCTCAGGATCTTCATTTTACTATCTACATCTTTTTCTCTCTCTCAGTGGAAATCACCAACCCAAAGAGGCTATGGGTGATAGGGCAATGGCTGAGTCTCGGTAATAATCCTGGGTGGTTCAAAGTCACTGCATTGCCCTGTGTAAAGGGTCTCATCTGCCCAAACTCTACTTCTCACCTTCCAAATGAGGGGGTTATGAGATATGACCTCTAAGGTTCCATCTAACTCCCAAAGACTAGAATTCGGTGTCAACAAAAAACCACCACATTGATGAAATGAAAAAATTCAGTATAAAACACTTTAACACTTAACAATGTAATTTAGAGGTCATATATAATTACAATTTAAAAGAAAAACATTATTAAGTTAGCCTCAATCACTTTTTTTTCAAAAAGAGAATTTACTAAACTTACACTACATGATTCAGGAGAACATTTTGGCCCCTGGCCCCCTCCCCAACTCCTCAAATCTCTCAAAGAGCAAAGGAAACAAGAGCGTTAAACCTTTGTGCCTTTGTATTCCGTTCCCACCGGATGAGTCGGCCTGCTCTTTGGGCCCTGCACATCTCTCTCACTATTCTCAATGGAGTAAGCTGACTTGATCAATGGCTGTATTCCTTCCCAAAATGGAAAATCAAGGAGAATGAGTACCGTGTCCTTGTTTCTCACTACTACCCCAGCAGACAGCACACGGTCTGGCACAGAGTGAGCAGGCAGTAATATTCGGGGAAAGAATGCACAGTGGCAAGAACACCTAATCGTAATTACTCAATTTTATACTTCCTATTGCACCAGACTAAGTATGAGATGTATAATAACCAAATACTCATTTTCATTGTCTTCAAATCAGTAAGGACTGTACTCCAAAAGTAGGATTAATTATGGCACCCAAACTAGAATCATAAAGGACTCTCAGTCTAATTCTATACTTAAGATGCCTGCTTCAAGACTATTTTACATATTAGATCCTACAAAATCATACCCTTTGGATATTTCTAGCGTTACATTTCCTTGAAGGAAGTCCAAGACAGACTCACATCACGTAAGATTCCAAAAATTTGTATTACAGGATGACTACAATATATACCAAGTAAAATAAATGATTTTGTTTGTTTGCTGTCCATTCATCTTTCAAAGTATAAATAATTATAGACAGAAATAAGACAACTTGTCAATTTTTGAAACAAATGACTGAAAACAGCTTAAAGCAATTAAGCCAAATTCGTCTATCAGTTATCCCTCCTTAGAATAAAATAATGAAGAAAATGATTTAGTTAGGAAATCATCACAGCCTTTGAGGCATAACTTCTGGTTAAAGCAAAAGTCCTTTTCATAAATATATAGTCTCGGCACTTCCCTACAGAACTTACCTCTCTGAGTAATAAAATGAAGGAGGCAAAGTAGAACACGTACACCATTCCCACTAGCCAGTGCAGAAACATGGTGGTACCTGGAGCTGACTGAAAGCTCAGTTCTCGATCTTTCAGAGTAGCATCAAACATTTCCTAAATCAAAACAGAACAGGTGAGAGATTTGTACCACTTACATTTGCCAAATTAAAATCTCCATCTTCTAAGCAGTGAATAAATCACTATGCATGTAGGTTATGATGTTCTAGGACTAGAGTTCTTTTAATGCCATTTCATAGTGTTACAGAAATATAAATGATACAACATTGGATACTATTTCAAAGATGTATACGACACTTTAAAGTTTTTAAATATACTAAGCAAGACTGATAAACCAATTAGTAAGAACTTTACTAATACTGCTACTGTGAAAGAATCATTTTTGGTTAACACAATACCTTCTTTTAGTGGTTACAGGTCTACATTCATGAAAAGTTTTAATAGTAAGATATGGAAGAAAATGTTATTTCAGAACCAAAAGTAGCTTTTCTACATATAAAATATTTTTGATAAGTCAGAAACTGATTATTACTGACAGCCATTAAAGACTATAATCAAAACTGAGCATCATAGTTAAAACAAATGGCTAGGGTTGAATTGATTACTACAAAGACGGTCTTCTCACCAGATTACTCTTTTTATGCACACTCATGCACTGCATAACATTTCAATCAACGAGGGACCACATAAATGACGGGGGTCCCACAGGTTTACTAGCCTAGGCGTGTACTAGGCTATACCATCTAGGTTTGTATAAGTACGCTCTGTGATGTTTGCACAATGATGAAATTGCCTTATGACACATATCTCAGAATCTATCCCCTCTGTTAAGCATGCATGACTGTACATAATATCTTGGCATTATATTAAAATTTATATAAAATTTAGAAGGGTAAAATGATTAAGAAAATTCTCCACTGGTTATTAGAAAGGTTCCAGCCAAAAGACTCTGACATCAACAATTTACAAAGCCTCAAGAAACCCAGGTACTTGAGAAAAATTAACATTGACTCCACAATGATACATTCTCAAAAAAACAAGCAAATTATCAAATATTGACCTTCCTTTAAAAGGAACCCATACTAAAGACCTCCTTTTTTGAAGCCTTTAGATTAGATTGTATAATAATGAACAGGAAACTCACCAGTGAACAGATGTCCAGCCACCAGCCACAAATGAGAGGGAACACTCCAATTTCTACCACCACTAACAAAGAGACCTTAAGTAAAAATAAAGGTCATCAATATCACCCAAATGGGGAGAAATGGTTTCCAGTTTTAACTTATAACAGGAATTACCTTAACAACAATATAGCAGACTCCCAGCAAGCGACGAGACCTATGAAATTTAACAAGAGTTGCCAAGCCCTACAGCATCTAGTTAAGGAAAAACTGAACATTTAAAGGTACAATGAAACAGGCAACTATTTAGGCAACATTTAATATTATTTGACAGACAGAACTAATTTATTTCATATCTTGTCTGCCCTCATCCTTAGTACAAATACCTGCAACTTGCACTAAGAGGACAAGGGGAGAGACATAGTTTTGTCATTAATAGGAACAATTCTTTTTTGAACACCCGAGTTGGTTCATTAAAGGATACATGACAAATTATCAGTGTTATTGCTAAAAGTATATAACCTACTATGGTTGTGATTAGGCCTTCAAAATGAGATGCTTGGACCTGGAAATAAGAAGAAAACAAATAAAATTTAATTTTACCTCATGGCCTACACCCCAGTTTAACAATGTATTAACCAGTCCTGATAGACTAAAAATGAACCGTCTAGACAATCTATAAATAGATGTATAACTAGATAAAAGCCTATTTGGATACATCTCTACAAACCAGACTCTCCCACTGACTGCTATGTATACACAAGAGTGAGGAAAAATTAAAGAATAACACTTGACTCAAGCAGACAAAATAAGGGTAGAGTGAATTAGATTTGACAAAAATAAAGGAAAAGCTGTAATACTACAACGGTCTGCACTCCCTTCCATTCTGAAGCAGACCTGCTAAAGGCTGAGCATGGAAAGCAGCAACACACTGTCCAAGCAGCCCCCGGCCAGTACATCCTGCCACCCCATTTCCTACCACTGAGGAGACTAAGCTTCCCCTGCTCTCCAAATCTGTTCCACTCGAAATTTACAGAGACTAAGTTGGATAGTGAAACACTGCTCATCTTTTTGGCTCCTGAATTTCAGATAGCAAGTGGCAACAGTTTGGAAAGTCAAAATTTATCAAAGCATTTATCTGAACCTTTTAAGTTCTTGCATTCAACTACTGAGAATTCGGAGAGCTGTATTAAATACTGGAACACGTCTCTTGTCCTTTCAGACACTTCAGAATGTGATCTCTCAGGATTCATATATACAAATTGAACAGAATATTCCACATATGTCAGCTCTACCTTAAACGACTAAATTTTTCTAGGGCCTCCCCAAAATAGTAGTAGTTGTCCATCCAAATATTTATCTACCTCTGAAAAACGATAAAATGTCAAGATTAAAGCAAATTCTTTAGATAACACTGCAGCCCATATTCCAAGACAGACCAGCCCTTTTTTTAGCTTACTGATACACTGTTACTTTTCTAAATTCAATATGGGGCACCTGGGGAAAAAGGAGAGAAGGGAGCACAGGAGTCATAATGGAACAAATTGAAAATCAGCCTGCCTGTAAGAAAACTTTCCTGTAGTATGCCTCTGGTCTCCCCCAAGAGGAAGGAAGAGAATACATCACGGGATTCACACCCCATCTCCCTTAGCTGGCAACATGACCTACTCTGTCTTGAGCCACCGTTAGTTCAAAAGAAAAGACCGAGACCACGTTAGATAATTATTTCTTTGTATAAGGCAGACTGAGAAATGAAGTAACTCTACAACATTATCACTTACTCAACAGTATCAAAGTTGGGGATAATTAACGAAAGTAAATTTGTAAAAGTATTATACTCACGTGTTCTTCAAATCCCAAACCAACAAGGGAGAAATGACCAATGTGGTAAGGACAAAATGCTAAAAAGGGGGGAAAAAACTCAATGAAAATTTCAAAATCAAAACAATGAACACTCCTAGTACCAATCCCCACTAAAAGGAACGAGGGCTTCTTAGAGAAATGAAAGATTCCAGAACCAGGGCCAAAAATATACTGCCTAGAACATTCTCTATAACCAGAGAAAAGCTATCAAGTTCTAATAGGCTCATGACAGAAAGACACAGGAACCATTGTGAAGAGGGTCTCACAGGCTGAAAGAGAGGATGACATGAGCATCAAAAAGAATAATGATCAAAGCTGATGCAAACACTGAATACACACAAATCCATGAGAGTTCATAATACTCAAAAAGGAGAAAGTCAAAAACATAGACCACACCAGGAAAAAAAGCAACATAAGAGAAAACACTTTCATCACCAGTGGAAAGAGAGCATCAACTCCTTACCCTGAAAACTGATAATTAAAGGGAAAGAACTGCACATCTGTCCTGCTGCTTCTGAACAGACAAGTTCAGGTTAACTGAACAGTTCTAGCTGATAAGAACAAGCTCTTCTTTATAGAAAAGGTAGCCAATAAATGTAAAAAATGACAGAAGTTGAAAACCACCATTTTGCAATGCCTAATGAAATAAATTATTCCAGGCAAGCATCATCAAGGGATAATAAAATCATTAGGTGAAATGCTGATGGAACACTAGATATTTGCGTGATACTAAAACACCATCCCCCACAGATTACCTTTTGATGGTTAAGGGAAAAATGAAACCTAACAATAGAGGCAAGATACCATCACCTGAACCACGGATAAAGGTGGATAACCAGACACCACTGACCTCCTGCTAACACTGTATTAATTGACAAAGGATGACCAGTGAAGGTTTTGTCCTAAACATATTGAATCTGAATCTAATTTCCAGTTAAAAGAAATATGGAGACAAAGGAGCAAAGTAGCTGATATCATCAGGAAGCAATCGGACAAACATAGAAGATGAGACACTGAACACCAGGCAGCTATCCTAGGACTGCTGAACTAGACTCTTTAACAAAACAATCACAAGATTGCGGGGGGGGGGGGGGAGATGAGGGGAGCAAAGCGAAGAATATTCTCGATCAAAAGGAACTTAAAACTTAACAATCAAAAGTAATGTGTAGACCTTATTTGGATCCTCATTCAAACAAACCAGCTGTAAAATAACATTTAAGGAGACAACCTAGGAATTTTTAATATGATAGATTATTAGGAAATATTAAATTCCTGTAATTTTCTTAAGTCTGATGATGATACTATGGTTAAATAAGAAAATATCCTTAACATTTTCATAATAAGAATTTTTATAGTCTCTTTTCCTCAAGTCTTGCTTGCCTAACATCACAATTAATTCGTTCTCAATAAGATGTAATTATCTTTTCTTTACGGCAAAAATAACTGAACACAGATTCATTAGGGAGGAGGGGAAGGGGACTCAATCATTAAGATAAAAGTCATAGTGAATCTACAGAGACCTGGCCGCCAAACCTTTCTGATCCAGTACTCCATGGGGAGAAATTTTTTTGAACAGGTATTCCCAATATATTTAAACTTATTTATAAATTATACACAGGCATTATTTTACTACTATATTACATCTATTATAAAGCACAAAAAATTTTTATAGGGTAAGAAAATATGCAGAATTTTTCCAATTTTGTTCTTATACTCAACTTTGAGGATGACTCAAGTAGGCCTGTGGGAAAGGCAACCTTTGAAGTTCCAACTCTATTTTCACAGGTAAATACTAACCTGAAGCACCAATTCTAACAATCAATCTCTATCTGATCATGTAGCAACTACTAAATACGTATTTTGAAATTATGGTCAGTTTCTCAGGATCATTCCCTTGGGTTATATTTCTGCAAAGTATATGACCACAAGAATCCCAAAAAATGCCAGTGGAAAACCGCAGTAGAACAACCCAAGTAGGAAAGAAACATGTGTGCTTAATCCCAAAGACTGCTCACCTAGAAGGAAAAGTATATTCCTAAAAGAGAAAAGGTTCTTGTTTCATTTCAGAAGATCCTAAATATAGTATAACGTATATAAGTTTACTAAGACAAAATTTTCTTCATAGTATAAGGTTAGGAGGTTGGATTAGAAAAAAATTTACTTAGATGAGATTTGCTTTATATAAATGAGAGCTGTCACTTCTTGTTCCTCCAAACATTAATTTAGCATTAATCTTTTCCTGCAAGAGCAAAGATTAAATTCTATAGATGATTTTTTCTCTCAAAGAAAACATGGCCAAGATCAAAACAGTTTCACACTCTATAATCAATCATTTTCCATAATAAAAAATAAATGCAGAATAATCTGCAGACACATTTTCACCCCCATATGCAAGGATTAACAAAGAATGAGCTTCCTGTTAATTTGCACCACCTTAAATACTTACACTAAAAATGAAGAATCAATGGAACTTTTTCAAGATATTTTGTTTCAGCAAGATACCTGTACATTTCTTTTGTTCATAGATAATATTCAGAAATTAATTTTTTCTCATCCTCAACCTACATACTCAGTGTCTTTTTGACCACATGGCTTTCTGTTGAAGACAACTGCTTTCTGAGTCACAATGTGGTCCCCAACACAGAGCATTTGAAAATCTTTACTCCTCCTCCTCAGCAGAACCGAGGGGTGACTCACATGCACTAAGGAAGGAATTTCTCAAAGATCATCCCTACAGAGAGATCTGTAGCCTGAGGTCTCTCTCTGAGACACAAACCATAGCACAGTCCAACAATAACCTGATTCCATCAGACTCTACCTTCACTCCCAAGAGACACAGGAATTGAATTCTAAAGTCTTGGTTTATTTAACTCAGTTTCCCTTATCTTTCCCAAAGCAGAAAAACCGGTCAACTGCATCTCCTCAATCCTGCCTTCCTTTCTCTAATTATTCCCAGTGGGAGGACTAGTGCGTGGCGTCAGAAGAATCCTCACAGCTGCAGTTGTGAAAGTGTTCGGCAGTGACTTTACAGGGACCGGAATCTGCTTCTAAGGGGAATTCACACTTGGGGAAGGTTCACTGTCTTTCCTCAAGCCTACATCCATCTCTGGTGACAGCTCTGAAGCCAGTGTCACTGGTAAGGCCTTGGTCAGATTCTGACAGATGGAAACTAATCTTCAGCCACAGGGAAGAGCACAAGATAATCAGCACAAAATTAATTACACAGGTAAGATACTGAATATTCTCAAGTCAATCTAAAATCAGCTTCTACAAAAAGAGACAGAAATGCCCAACAGAAGCAAAGACAGTAGGTAACTGTCGTCAGTCTTGCTTAGGAAAGAATCTGTATACCTGAGGCCTTCCTATACAGGCTTATTACCCAAATCTGTTTCATACACGCCTATGTTTAAAAACAAAATGATAGAAAAATTTATAACAAGGCTCCAAAAAACTGAACTCCTGCCATAATACCATAAATAAAAGCATAAAGACCACTTACCAAAAACAAGAATGAACAGTGTGTTTAAAGAGACCACCCAGAAGACATGTTCCTAAAGGAAAAGAGCATTAATAAAACATCAATTCCTAGTTGATATGTGGTTAACTGGACTATTCCACTTATTTAGTTAGAAAATTGAAATTTTCACTCTTTAATTCTGAGATCTCTTCACAGAAATCATGAACAACTTTTCATTTTCCATTAGATAGCCCATAAAACTAAACCTAATAAAACTCAAAGTTCATGTTACATACAGAAAAAAAAACAAATAAATCAATCCATAAATATTTCCTCTTCAAAAATTAACAATCTACCACACCACAAACTACACAGATTCTCACAAATAATTGCCAGATTTCATTTAAATCAAATGACACTGAAAAATTCCAAATGGAGAAATATTTGAAAACCATGTTACTTCTAAACTACATATAATGTAACCTGCACAGTGCTTCTTTCACTGTCCATTTTGTTCTCACGACTTGTGCAAGGTCGCCTGATTGTCTCTGGTCCCTTTTCTTCCTGTGGTGTCCTGGTTTTCTTTGTTCACCTCTCAGAATACTCATTCTCACTTGGCCATTGATCCACTTCCACAGTTACGTATCATCACCTCCAGGTGACTGCTACCGTCTATTTCCTCCAGCCACGTCACATATACTTTAGTCATGCTCCATGCTGACACTCACTAGAACCACCAAGCCCATTTGTCCAGGCCTACCATCTCCCCTCACCATCAAGTTAAATGATCTTTCCAAGGCGGGCAACATGGTAAGATTTTCTTTCTAGAAAGATTATTCTGATCAAGTCCTCAATCTGCAAGAAGGATGATTAGTTTGTCTAAGAGATGACTGCTACATTCCTACTCACCACACCAGTTTATCATCACTCGAATTTTTTCACCTTACCTTGGCTTAAGGGCTCTCATACTGTCCTTATCCCTAATATCTTTTGGGCAGCAACCTCTAAGTTATCTTCTCCAAAAATTCCCTGCTGACAAGCCTCTACTAAGACCTGACCAAGCCCTCTCCTGGGTCCCTTATGACTTTTTGTCACTGAGTCTTTAATAGACAGTATCTCTAAAGTTCCTCCTTTACATGTTCGTTTCTCTCTACCAAACTCAAACCATCTTTGAGAAGAAGGGTCCTATTTCACTCATCTCTGAATCTCCCAGTAACTATCACAACAGCTGGGACATGGAAGATACAAAAAATAATTTTCAATCAACAATGAAGTCATCCTATAAACAGTTTTTTCCAATAATTAGAATGAGTTTGAGTGACCACTGCTTCCAACAACTTCTGTCACTCATCTATGAGGGATTCACAAAGTAAGGGACATAAATGAATATGGAGCCAAATAACACCTTCTATACTGACCTTGATCAAATCTTGAACAGGAACTCACTAATATCACATTCTCACTAACCTGTGAATTACCACCAGATACATTCCTCAATAGCCTCACCCTACTACCTTCAACTTCCTATTCTGGCTCCCATCTGGAACCAGCCCAAGGAGGAAGCCCACACTGTGGACAGCAGAGGAGACAAATGGAAATTATTTGGGTCTCTGATGACACTGTTGGGCCTCTGGATCAAGCACCCCCAAGCCCATCCTTCCTCTGGAGTTCCTCTGATGCTACTGTTTTGGTCAGCAGGGGTTCTACAACATGCAGCCAAAGTCATCTTGATACCCAAAGCTATAGGAAAATCCCAAATGACAAGTGGTTTTATATTACAGAACCTAAAAAGAGCATCATTTCCCCTTTAAAGAACAGGTTCTTTAAAGAATTGTTCTTCACCTTTGAGTTGTCCTCTTTACTAAGAAGCTAATAAATGGGGTTCAGGAAATAGCAGAGGCCTACAATGGGCCTGAGGCTCTCACTGGGAACATCGCAAAGTGGCTGTTTTCACCAGTTCAGACATTAAACATTGCAAGGTGGAACTTTAAAAGACCAAGTGCTTCTTAACTACCATTAACTTGGTATTTCATTTTCTTGTCTAAAAATCAAATATTTAATAATTTCCTTTTTAAAAGTATTACCTTTACACTTTGCCAACATTTCCAATATACAAAATAGACCTTCTTCAACATGTCAAATAATCAAAAATCAAAGGGTATTTTGACCGTTAGTATAAAAAACTGGCATATACCATAAATTTGAAACCCCCTGAATCACTAACACAATTAAGTCACAATTCTATTATTAAAAAATATTAGCTTTAGGGGCTGGCCCCGTGGCCGAGTGGTTAAGTTCGTGTGCTCCGCGGCAGGCGGCCCAGTGTTTCGTCAGTTCGAATCCTGGGCGCGGACATGGCACTGCTCATCAAACCACGCTGAGGCAGCGTCCCACATGCCACAACTACAAGGACCCACAATGAAGAATATACAACTGTGTACTGGGGGGGCTTTGGGGAGAAAAAGGAGAAAAAATAAAATAAAATCTTAAAAAAAAAAAAATTAGCTTTACTTACTAGAAAAACTAGTGATCCATCAAGTCCTAGCATCTAAAATAAATAATAATATGCATTAATTCAAAACACAACACATTTTTTATTCTATTTATGAAAAAAGCTCATTTTTCTTTCAATATCTTTCAACATAATCCTTACCCACTACTTTCCAATACGGTCTATCATTTTTCAGAGTAAAAAACTTCTGTTTATGAGAGTTGTTTATCTTGGGTCTCCTTTTATTCTAAATGATATGATTATAAAGTCAAAAGAAATCCATCTTAGGTTTAATTCTTATATCAGATACAGACCCAGGCAAGATTTCACGACACAACTGTATTATTTTGTCAACCAAAGCATCAGACTAATACTTAAATTGTTACTTCATTTTTCAAAAGTCCACCATTTCAGGTTAAACATTCCCTTAAGTGGAGAAAGGTTTGTATCAAAGACCAGAAGACAGAAAAAGTCATCAATACATCTTCATCATAATATTTTCACCACAAACATCACTTAATTTTCTCTAGAAATTAAAGTTCTATTAAAGTTTTCATCAAATGTAAGTACAAAATTTGTATATACATGTAAATATGCCCAACTTTAAAATATACTTTAGGATTAAAACACTAAGATGCTTGAGAGAAAGAAGTCTTACTCACTCTTTCCCACGTAAGCTCTTCTGCAGCGCGGTCCCATTCTAAAGCATTCCAGTTCATGTCATCTGGAAATATAATTGTAGTTTAAAGATTAGTGATGGAACTTGAACCATAAATAATAAAATGCACTCTTTTAATTTGGTGTTTTGTAAGCTGCTGTTGAGAAGCTAAAACGCATTTAAAATTTTTCCATACAGAGAATTTGCTTGTTAGGCAATAAATAACAATACAGATAAATAAATACAAAACATAAAATAAGATGATTCTATATTGTGATAAGAGCTAAAAAAGGAAATAAAGTTATGGAAAAGAGAGGAATGCAACAGCTCTGAATCAAGAATGAATTTAGTGGATTTGAGAAAAGGAAGCCAGGGGACTACAATTCTCTGGGTGAGGAGGGGGGTGGTAGAAGATGTAGTATCAAAGGAAGACAGGGATGAGATCATATGAGAGGAATGTGAGGCCTGGATTTTATTCTGTTCTTTAGTGTGATGGAAAAACCACTGAAAGATTTTAAAGGCAGGAGAGCTATATGAATACTATGCGAAACAAGAATGAAAGAAAGGAGACCAGTTAGGAGCTCTTGGATTAGACAAGAGAAAGAAATGATGGCCTGCACGAAGGCAGCAGCAGGTCACATTCTCAGAGCCTTTAAACATACACTCACCTCTCCCTGCAAAAGCCCCTTGCTCCCACTACACAACTTGCTTCTTCTCATCCTTCAGATCTCAGCTCAAGTATCACTTACTCTGAGCTACCCAGGGAATCTTATTTAAAATAGGTCTCTCCCCAGAAGCATCCTCAGAGCAATCTGCACCCAATTTGTCACAATGTGTAACGATAAATTTGTTCACTTGGGTATTCCTACTTCTTCACTAGACCAGAAACTCCACTAACATGCGGACTTGGTATTTGAGTGCCTGGCACACAGGAGACACTCAGATATCAGTAATGTCAAGTGGATTCAGAAACAGTTCAGCTTTTGACAGGAAAACTCTGGGGTGGGAAGAGAGAAAAGGAGGCTGTGAACTACTGACAGCTGACTGGCAGGCCTGGTCTCAGATCTTCTTTTACATTCTAGAGTTACACTGCTAGAAAATGAGTAATTAGTTTCTTTGGGCGGCATGTGACCTGTACTTAACACTTCAAGAATTCTTTGATATTAAAAATTGCACTGACTCAATAGAAACGGCAGAAGAGTAAGGTAAATCTGTATCAAATTCCTTTAAACCAAAAACTAGGATATGTTCTAATTCACAAATAATTTCGTCCTATCCCTCCTATAAAAGTCCTATGTAAAGTAAGACTTTAAAACACAAAGTGCGCCGTTTCATAGACAAAAAATATATTTATGCATCCACATACTGATAAATGCAAGTTTGCCAAAATAAAGTAAAAACAGAAATAGAACATCAAATCCATTAAATTTTGAAAACTCCAGTCCTTCTCCCCAAGGTAGGCTGGGCATTGACTCAAGGTCATGAGGGAAGGGTGAGAACAGGCAGCAGCCATTACCCTGGGCCCCGTTGTTGGCATCAGCTGCGTCCTCCCCACCGCCATCATCTTCCTCCTCATTCTCCTCTTCCTCCTCTTCTGCCTGGTCATCTTGGGCATCAGGGTTTTCCCCCACCACTGCATTCTCAGCTGGTGGGTTAGCAGGCTGGTCAGGGGCAACGTTTTCAGCACCATTTCCTCCTGCTGGAGCCTAAAATGATGGAAGAGCCCAGAAATTTAGCTAATGTGTCTCAGTTTTGCTCTATTTCCAAATTGCACTCCCCCTTCTAAAAAAAACAAAACTAACAAACACAAACCCTACAAAATTTCCAAAAAACACTTCTCAAAGTCATCTTTTCTAAACACATCTGATTTGGGATCAATCTGGTATATAAGCACATAAACTCACCTCACAGTGTATATAATTTAGAGATTAACATTTCACAAAGCATTATAGAAAATGGGTTAACAAATCTAGCTATCTAGAATATATCACTCCACAATCCTTCTTTATAAGGCATTTCTTATCTTTACTGACTGCCTCAGGAATGAAAATATATTTATGCATCTATTTGTTTGTTTGTTTACACATGTATAGATATATAACTTAATTCTCAGTAATCAGTTAAACACTTGAGGAAAAGGTTGCTAATTTCTGCTTAGTAGGAAAGCTTGTCCATATGGACTTTACCAGTTCCCACATGCATCTCCTTTGGCCCTTCCTGAGTCCTGCTACCTACCAAATGCAAAGACATAGTTGCAGTTAACTAAAACATTGAACTGCCATGGAGTTAACGAAGATCCTAAAAGGAGAACTATATTAAGTGCTTCAAAATACGAGGTACAATGATAAAAGTAATACTAGACAAGAACAGTGCTCTTTCTTTATAGTGCCATGTTTTACATGTGTAGTTTTCAAAGGAGTAGTTGCACTCTTAATTCTACTGAGAAAAAGGTATGCCAGAATTTGATGAAATCAAGCTATACAGTGACAAAAGCAGAAATTATCATTTTGAGTATTTCACGGTCAATTTTTAAGAACAAAAATTTTATGAAGTGTAAATTGTTTTCATATAGAAGTAGCTAAGTTTTGGGACCTCTTCAGCCCCATAATTTCTCAGCAAGCAAGACACTAAAAATCATTTATTACATCCTCCTTCTCTTTGTAATACCTCTAGCAAATGCTCTTACATCTAAGCATGTAATCTCTCATTAAGAAAAAATAAAACTGCACAAGATTGTTATAAACAGTACTCCAACTTTTCTACTTTTGTTGATGTTTCTACTGGGAGCAGCAAAGGTGAGACATTTTACACACAAAGAAAGCAGTGAACAAAGAGGGCAGAAAGCGTCCTCAATGTCATGCAGCATGTCAGAAGCATGCGCAATGCTGGAGTTTGTATCTTAACTTCCAGGACTGCAATAAGCAGTTAACCCAGGCTAAAGGAACAATCAGCACTGTAGGATACCCCGAATATTGTTCCCAATCTCACCAGAAAATTCACAGGCAAAGTCACAGCAGCATTCTTACATTTTTCACATCTCCTTTAACCTTCTCCCAAACTTTTTCATGACCTGCTTTGCAAGGGGACTCCTTCCTTGCGTGGGAATCAAGGGTTTAGGTCTTAGAGGGTGACAGTAATTTTCATCTCCTACCCAAATAAAACCAACTTGGGGTTGGAGGGAGTTACCTCATTCTGGTGGTGCCCAGCAGCATTGAAGGGTGGAGCAGCGTGCTCCAACCAAATCGGTGCTCCCCCATGGACGATCTGCTCTCGCAACCACACCAGGCTGATGAATGCGCACAGTGTACATGTCACAACAAAACAACCCTGCAAACAATCTGCCAACAAATTGTCCCTATTAAAAAAAAATTATATAGAATTACTCCAAAGGACACTTCAAATTAAGAAATCAAAATAACATTTCCTTTTACGGTAAAATCTCAGAAAGAGCAGCCAGAAAAGTCAGTCATAATTTTCTGGGTGAAAATCAGTTTTTCAAAAACAATTATTTCTGAGGATAGTGAAATTCTATCTTATCTTATACAAGCTGATCAAATATATTTACTTATATATTTGTATTATATGTGTTTATTTTATAGTAGGCAAAGAATAACATCAGAACTACATAGAAATTAGCTGTCCACAGCCTGTCTTTAAACATGGCTGAGAAAGAGGAGGGCAGCAAACAAAAGCCAAAAACAACTAAGGTCAAGTAGTCAATGTATCTAATTTACTAAAGGTGAATGACTCCATCCAACCATTACTAGGAATTTCCTTATCCTTATCTCACTCACAAGTTTAACGAACTTGGTTAGCTGATCCCTGAGCCCACACTAATCAACAAAATCAGCAAATCAGAACAGTGGAGAAGTACCTCCAGAAAGGCCCACTGACAATGTAAAGAGAGGAAGGCGGAGATTTTCAGCACGTGAACTGTAAGACAAAGAAGTCTACGGTGTGTTTCAGAAACCTATCACTTAGAAAGCAGATTAAATTTTGAGGATAACTGCAAATATACCAAAAGTATATCAGTTCCTTAACAAATTCAGACAGACAAATATGATTCCTTTATAACCATACATGAAAATACATGGAGTACTCTAGTACTGAAGACCTCTTGGTTCTTTTCCTCTCTTCAGGGGCTATGTCTGATTTCAGAATAATTCAAAGGTAACTCAAGAATCTTGGTAGCCTTTGGAAAATCTACTATCATAATGGAAGAAGTTTTTCCTCCATAGAAAACCTGAGTAAGGGTCAATTTTAAAGACCTGTGCCTTCCAAACTGCATGACTCAATAGAAATGGCAAAAGATATCAGATATCACTTGGCCCTCAGATATCACCCAGCCCTAACCAAAAGAGGAATCCTAACCACCGCCTTGCTAAGAACTCTCCAGATCATTAAAACTTTGATAGGTGGGGACTAAAATACGCCTTTTTTGTCATCAGCAATAACAACTGGTTGCTGAGGATTTTAAATGGTGACAAGCTCTTTACCAAGTCCTTTTCCCTCACACCTTGAATCTGGGCTGGTTTTGTGAACTGCCAAGATGAGAGGTGATGTTGCCAGAGTCCCAGAGCCTAGAAGAGAGCTTTTGGGCTTCCATGATCACCCTTTGAGAATGCTGCCCTGAGACTACCATGTAATAAAGCCCTGCCAGCCTTCTGGAAGATGAGAGGCCATACGGAAGACAACCAAGGCACCCCAGCCAGGGTCACCTTAGACCATCCAACCCCAGTGAAACGGATGAACGACAGAGGCAAGCCCAAGAGATGAACTGATCAGCTTAGACCAGACCAACTGCTAACCCCTAGAATCAGGAGTAAATAAAATGGCTGTCCTAAGCTACAAATTCTGGAGACAGTATGTTTTGCAGCAATGGTTAATTGATATGCTGTGCCTAGAGACGGCCTGAAGAACTGAGCTACAGAATATACAGCAGCTGTGGGGCCAGCCCCGTGGCCAAGTGGTTAAGTTCGCACACTCCGCTGCAGGCGGCTCAGTGTTTCGTCGGTTCAAATCCTGGGCGTGGACATGGCACCGCTCATCAAGCCACGCTGAGGCAGCGTCCCACATGCCACAACTAGAAGTACCCACAACTAAGAATATCCAACTATGTACTGGGGAGCTTTGGGGAGAAAATGGAAAAAAAAAAAAAAGAATACACAGCAGCTGCTAATATATTAAGAAATTTAAACTAAAATTTCAAAAATTAAATTTACAGAGAAAACGAAACATTACTCAGGAAAAGAAAGTAGTTTAGTTAACAAGTACTTTCAGAAAAACTGACTCAATTCCTCAAAGTGTAACAGACAGCACAGGATTATAAAAGCACACCATGGTTACAATTTCTTTCGACTGTCCCTGCCATGCCTCCAGCACTCATCTCACGTCAATGAGCAGTCTCATGGAGGCAATTCAGGCGGCCCCCTAACCAACCAGGTCAGAGAGAAAAGGGGAGCCTGCCAATATAAGGCAAGCAAGAGCTCTGAGTTTTCGTGATAATTATGCTGTACATTAAAATAGTGCTCAAAATTTACACGTAGTTTTTACAGATGTTTGTGAGTTTAATCTCTGAACAGCCCACCCAAATCCCTGAGGCATGATCTTCCTCATTTTACAGATGAGGAAACTAGGGTTCAGAACAGTCCCATGATTTGCCCCAGGTCACCAGAAAACTGGCAGAAGCAGGAACGTTTTTATTCCAATGCTATTTTTTTTATTCCTTCTGTTACAACCAGCTACCGCACTCCATCACCTAAGTGATCACAGGGCCAAACACCCAGATTTTCCACGGTTCCACCGACAAGAAGCAAAGGTGGCACAAGTATGGCACTACCCCAGTTCTCTGGCATTTCCACTGATGTACTTCCAGAAACGATGGTTTTTCACATAGCCAAAGCCTCCAATTTAAGTTTTGGTAAACATTACCCCACTTAGCCATTTAAAACAGAAACCATTAAAGAAGTAGTATAGCTCTGCCGCTTAAACAGCACAGATGGGAGCTCAAGTCATCTTTTCCAGACAACTGAGATACTGACTGGCTGCTACACTGTACCCTCAAAAACTACAATGACGTACAGAATTTTCGCCTTGAATTAAGTGGAACAAGGCTGCCCTGTGTGAAATGGTGCTTTATGAGTTTATAGTTGTTAAAATGTAATTTCCACCTCTCATAGCAGACGTTCTTTGCTTTTCTCTGATCTCCCTCACTACTTCTAATATGCATCTTTCTTACATATACAATTCCTAAATGAAAGCCAGCGATGAACTACGTCACACACAGAGACAAAATCAATGATGGCTGAGCATGTAAGACTGATTTTTCTTGCTTTTATACTAAGACGGTGCTCTGGATGGCTGAGAGGAAAATCTGATGTTCAGAAATAGAAACGCTGTCCTCTTTGTTTCTACTGCATCACTTCACAGAAGATCCATATTATCATACAAAGGGTAACCTTCCTATACCCTTTCCAAACTTTCAAGTGTGTCCAATTACTACTTCTCCTTTTTGTCAAGCCTATAGACATTAGTGCTCTATATTTTTAAGGTGCTTGTCTACCCCTAAACGTTACTTTATCAAAGCTGTTCCTCAATAATGAAAACAAAAAACAATTCTAATGTAAACAAGGTTCAAGTTCAAAACCTTTTTATCTATTTCTTTTACTGCCAAAGAAACAGACATAAATTAAATAACTTGCCTGTTTTATCCAAAAAAGATATAACTAGTAAGTAGGAAACCAAGTCACAGACACAGCTAACGTTTCTAAGTATTTTCAGCCATTATTAAAAATAGCGATGTCAACGTCATGGTGGAGTGAGCTTGTCCAGGACTCTCTCCCCTTCAACATACAACAAAAAGGAGCAACCATATTCCAACAGAAAATACCCCAAAAGCACAAAAATCCTCAGAGAATCACGGCAGCCACACGACGGAGGGCAGAGAGGCTGGAGCCCTCCTGGGAGGAGCTGGAACTGGGTAAGAGAGAATGTCACTCCCTTCCCTAAAGACTGCAGTCGCTGCTGCGGGAGGATCTGTGAGGGAAGGAATGGAGGAGGGGTCACGTGTCCGCGGGACCACCCAGGACTCCCTAGGGCCCTTGCAGCCTAGAGGTAAGCCCTCTAACGTGGCGAAAGCTTTCGTGTGGGGTAACCTCATCAAGCCAAGACCCCAGGAGACCAGATAATGAGAGCCCATCGGGAAACCCGGGACTGCACGCAGGAGAAATCGCCCCTCCCCTGACCCACCCATGCCATCTCAGCTGAAGGTGGAAGGCTCAGAATACCCGGTTCTTGACCTCCACCCAGTGGCTATAGGCTGTAACTGCAACTGAATAATAGCACAATGGGGAAAACTCATGGGAAAACTCATCCTTCCAGCATCAGGCAATTCATCAAATCTCCAGACCAGAGAGAAAACAACCACCACCCAGAATTCAGTCTTGAGGACACAGATATAAGTAAACTAAATAACAATGAATTCAAAATAGCTATCATCAAAAAACTCAATGAAGTAAAAGAGAATATAGAGAAACAATTCAACAAGTTCAGGAGCTACTTCACAAGAGATTGAAACTATAAAGAACAATCAATCAGAAATATTAGAGATGGCGAGGCCGGCCCCATGGCCAAGTGGTTAAGTTTGCGCACTCTGCTTCCTTGGCCCAGGGTTTCGCCAGTTTGAATCCTGCGTGTGGACATGGCACCACTCATCAGGTTGTGCTGAGGCGGCATGCTACATGCCACAACTAGAAGGACCCACAACTAAAAATACACAACTATGTACCAGGGGGCTTCAGGAAAAAAAGGAAAAATAAAATCTTAAAAGAAAAATATTAAGGATGAAAGACACAATGGAGGAGAGAAAACAAAATATGGATTCCCTGAATGCTTGTGTGGACACCACAGAGGAGCAAATCATCATAATCTAAGATAGACATGCTGAAATGCTCCAGACAGAGGAGAGAGAACTGAGACTAAAAGGAAATGAACAAAGTCTCAAGAAATATCTGACTCAATGAGGAAATGCAACATAAGAATTAGAGATACTCCAGGAGGTGAACAGGAGAAAGGAGCAGAAAGCTTGCTTGAAGAAATAATAGCAGAGAACTTCCCAAATCTAGGGAATGAGAGGGAAACGTGTGTGGAGGAAGCTTCCAGATCTCTTAGATTCGTCAATGTAAAAAGACCTACTGCAAGGCATATAGTAGTAAAACTGGCAAAAATGAATGACAAAGAAAGAATACTCAGGGCAGCAAGGCAGAAGAAAATAACCTACAAAGGAATCCTTATCAAACTTTCAGCAGATTTCTCTGCAGAAACTTCACAAGCTAGGAGAGAATGAAATGACATATTCAAAACTTTAAAAGATAAAAATCTTCAGCCAAGGATACTCTATCCAGCAAAAATATCCTTCAGATATGAGAGAGAAGTTAAATCTTTGCCAAACAAAAGCTAAGGGACTTTCATTGCCACAAGATCCCCCCCATAAGAAATCCTCAAGAAGGCTCTCATATCTAGAAAAAGAGAAAGAGAGAGAAAAGGATCACAAAACACAGAGTAAGAAGACAGAATCCGAATAGGATAGGAAATATTCAACTATAGCATTAGGCTAAAGGGAAGGAAAACATCAAAAACAAAGACAAACTTGTCACTTCAACCATAAACTCACAACACAAGTTGGAATAAGAAATGAGAATAATAACTTAGGAGGGGAGGAGGAAAGGGACTGAATCAGTTTAGACTAAGGAAATAAGGAGCCATCAGAAAATGGACTACGTTATGCATGAGATTCTGAAAATAAACTTCAGTGTAGCCACTGAACTAAAAAGCTGAACAGACACACAAAAAATAAATAAGGAAAAACCAAAGAACACAGCATAAAAAACTGCATAATTCAATGAGTAGACCAAAACACACAGGACAAGAAAGCAAGGAAATGCAGGAAAACTGGAAAATGAGTGATATAATGATGGCATTAAGCCCTCATACATCAATAATCACCCTCAGTGTAAACAGATTGAACTCTCTAATAAAAAGACACAGAGTGGTGAGATGGATTAAAGAACAAGATCAAACAATTTGTTGCCTCCAGGAAACACATCTCGGCTCCAATGACAAATACAGGCTCAGAGTGAAGGGGAGGAAGACGATACTCCAAGCAAATGGCAAACAAGAGAGAACAGGTGTCGCAATACCTATATCAGACAAAGTAGACTTCCAGATTAGGCAGGTAAAGAGAGACAAAGAGGGGCAACATATAATGATCAAAGGGACAGTCCATCAAGAAGAAATAACGCTTATAAATATCTATGTACCCTACACAGGAGCACCAAAGTTCATAAAGCAACTATTAACAAACATAAAAGAACATATTAAAAATAACACAATGATAGTAGGGGACCTCAACACCCCACTCACATCATTGGACAGATCATCCAGGCAGAAAATCAACAAAGAAACAGCGGAATTAAACAAAAAGCTAAACAGTTGGACTTAACAGACACATATAGAACACTCCATCCAAAAACAGCAGAATATACATTCTTCTCAAGTGCTCACAGAACATCCTCAAGGATAGACCATATGCTGGGAAACAAGGCAAGCCTCTATAAATTTTAAAAAATTGAAATAATAACAAGCATCTTCTCCGATCATAATGCTATAAAGCTAGAAATTAATTACAAGAAAAAAGCTGAGAAAGGTGCAAAGATGTGGAGACTAAACAATATGCTATTGAACAAGCAATGGATCACTGAAGAAATTAAAGAAGAAATCAAAAAACATCTGGAGTCAAACGAACATCATAACATGCCATACCAACTCATATGGGATGCAGGAAAAGCTGTATTAAGATGGAAATTCATCGCAATACAGGCACACCTTAACAAACAAGAAAAATCCCAAATAAGCAATCTCAAATTACACCTAACTGAATTAGAAAAAGAACAAAGCCCAAAGTCAGCAGAAGGATAGAGATAATAAAAATCAATGCAGAAATAAATGCTATTGAAACAAAAACGGCAGCAGAAAGGATCAATGTAACAAAGAGCTGGTTCTTTGAGAAGATAAATAAAATTGACAAACTCCTAGCCAGACTTACAAAGAAAAAAAGAGAGAAAGCTCAAATAAACAAAATCAGAAATGAAAGAGGAGAAAAAACAACAGACTCCACAGAAATACAACGGATTATAAAAGAATACTACAAAAAACTCTATGCCAACAAAATAGATAAATTCTTTGATTCTTACAACCTCCCAAAGCTGAGTCAAGAAACAGACAATCTGAACAGACCAACCACAAGGAAAGAGATTGAAACAGCAATCAAAATCATCCCAAAGAATAAAACCCCAGGACCAGATGGCTTCCCTGGGGAATTCTAACCAAACTTTCAAAGAGGATTTAAGACCTATCCTTTTCAAGCTATTACAAAAAATTAGGGAGGATGCAACACTTCCTAACACATTCTACGAGGCCAACATCACGCTGATACCAAAGCCTGACAAGGACAGCACAACAAAGGAGAACTACAGGCCAATATCACTGATGAACAAAGATGCAAAAATTCTCAACAAAATTTTCGCAACCCCAATACAGCAATACATCAAAAGGATCATACATCACAATCAAGTGGGATTCATACCAGGGACACAGGGATGGTTCAACATCCGCAAATCAATCAACGTGATACACCACATCAACAAACTGAGGAATAAAAACCACATGATCATCTCAATAGATGCAGACAAAGCATTTGTCAAGATTCAACAGCCATTTATGATAAAAACTCTGAACAAAATGGGCATAGAAGGAAATTACCTCAACATAATAAAGGCCATATGTGACAAACCCACAGCCAACATCACACTCAATGGGCAAAAACTGAGCGTCATGCCCCTGAGAACAGGAATGAGACAAGGATGCCAACTATCACCCCACTTATTCGACAAAATACTGGAGGTTTTGGCCAGAGCAATTAGGCAAGCGAAAGGAATAAAAGGAATCCAAATAGGGAGTGAAGAAGTGAAACTCTTGCTGTTTGCAGATGACATGATCTTATATATAGAAAACCCCAAAAAATCCACTGGAAAACTCTTAGAAGTAATCAACAACTACAGTAAAGTTGCAGGGTACAGAGTCAACGTATAAAAATCAGTTGCTTTTCTATACTCCAATAACAAACTTACAGAAAGAGAACTCAAAAATATAATTCCATTTGCAATTGAAACTAAAAAAATAAAGTACCTAGGAATAAATTTAACCAAGGACGTGAAGGTTATACAATGAAAACTATGACATTACTGAGAGAAACTGATAACGACTTAAAGAGATGGAAAGAGATTCCTTGTTCATGGATTGGAAGAATAAACATAGTTTAAAATGTCCATACTACCCAAAGCAATCTACAGATTCCATGTAATCCCTATCAGAATCCCAATGACATTCTTCACGAAAACAGAGCAAAGAAAACTAAAATTCATATGGGGCAATCAAAGACCCCGAATTGCTAAGGCAATCCTGAGAAAAAAGAACAAAGCTGGAGGCATCACAATCCCTGACTTCAAAATGTACCACAAAGCCGTAGTGACCAAAATAGCGTGGTACTGGTACAAAAACAGGTACACAGATCCAGGGAACAGAACTGAAAGCCCAGAAATAAAACCACACACCTACGGTCAGCTAATCTTTGACAAAGGTGCCAAGAACATACAATGGAGAAAAGACAGTCTCCTCAATAAATGGTGCTGGGAAAACTGGACAGCCGCATGCAAAAGAATGAAGGTAAACCACTATGTCACACCATACACAAAAATAAACCCAAAATGGATGAAAGACTTGAAGATACACCCCGAAACTATAAAACTCCTGGAGGATAATATTGGTAGTACACTCCTTGACATCGAACTATAAAGGATGTTTTCAAATACCATGTCCTCTCAGACAATGGAAACAAAAGAAAAAAATAAACAAGTGGGAATTCATCAGACTAAAGAGCTTCTGCAACGCAAAAGAAACTAGGATCAAAACAAAGAGACAACCCACCAATTGGGAGAAAATATTTGCAAATCATTTATCTGACAAGGGGTTAATCTCCATAACATATAAGGAACTCACTCACACATATGAACAATAAAAAAGCAAACCACCGGATCAAAAATTGGGCAGAGGAGATGAGCATTTTTCCAAAGAAGATATACAGGTGGCCAATAAACACATGAAAACATGTCCAACATCACTTATCATCAGGGAAATGCAAATCAAAACTACACTAAGATACCACCTTATGCCTGTTACAATGGCTATAATCACTAAGACTAAAAATAACAAATGTTGGAGAGGGTGTGGAGAGAAGGGAACCCTCACACACTACTGGTGAGAATGCAAACTGGTGCAACCACTATGGAAAACAACATGGAGATTCCTCAAAAAACTAAAAAGAGACCTACCATATGACCCAACTATCCCACTACTGGGTATCTACCCAAACAATTTGAAATCAACAATCCAAAATAACATACCCACCCCTATGTTCACTGCAGGACTTTTCACAATAGCCAAGACATGGAAGCAACCCAAGTGCCCATCGACTGATGACTGGATAAAGAAGATGTGGTATATATATACAATGGACTACTACTCAGCCAGAAAAAAAGAGAAATTCATCCCATTTGCACTAACATGGAAGGACGTAGAAGGAGTTATGCTAAGCGAAATAAGCCAGTCTGAGAAAGACAAACACGAGATGATTTCACTCATATGTAGAAGATAAACAAGCACATGGACAAAGAAAACAGTTCAGTGGTTACCAGGGGAAGGGGGAGGCACTTGGGGTGAAGGGAGCACTCACGTGGTGATAGTCAAGAAATAATGTACCACTGAAATCTCACATTGATGTAAACTATTATGAACTCAATAAAAAACAAATAAAAAATAAATGATGCAGACACAAGATACTTAAAAGACTTCCTTCCTAACTCCTTTTCTATCAGAATTGTAACATACATCTCTGCCTCTCTTCTATTGTCATTTGGCTTATTTTTATGGTAATATACTCCCAGTGCTTCTGTCCCATAAGAGTCTTATACTGTTCTTGCCTTTACTGGCACAGGGATCAGGAACCAAAGACCAGTTGGGTACAAAAGAAGATTTAGCAAATATGGGTGCAATCTTTTGAAGGCTTAATATTCTAATGATCTTGATATAGTTCATCATTTACAGCATTTGTAGTTCTGACATCAGTAATAATTAAAACACATGTAGTATGTCTTTCCCCAAAAATGCAATTACACCGCTTAATGTCAAATTAAGATCCAGTAAAACAACTACAGTGAACAAGCTTTTAGGGCCCATATCCTAATAATCATGAGAAACATTTTAAAAATCAATTTGAATTTGAATGTCTGTTATTAAAAACACACGCTTAAATGAACACTCAACTATGAACATACTTGCACTATACAACAGCCTATTTAACAAGCTGTCCCTCCATTACAAAACAGTCCTTTACGACAAGTGTGTTTTAAAACAGACATCACTTATATAGGTCAGCTACTTCTACTGTAGCTATAACTGTTAGAATGAGAGAGAGAAATTATTTGTCCTTGGAACAGAGGACTTTTCAAATTACAACAAAAATAAATAACGTGGAGGAAAACACGAGCACCATCTACACTGTGCAGCCTTCCTCTGTCACAAAGGTCCATACTCACGTGGACAGCATGTCTAGTGGCAGTGTCAGTAGTGAGCTCACAGAGCCAGTAAACAAGCACTTGTAGATGCGGCCTACAAAAAAAGGGCATGAAGGCACACAGTCACAACTCTCATCATGAACGCAGACAGTTGCTCAATTAAACAGAGGTAAAGTGGAACGCTGTGAATGTCACTGAAATGAGCATTGAGTCTTTGCAAGTCTGAGTCTCAAAATACTAAATTAAAAAAAAAACACACATGGTCAAGCATAAAAATAGTGAGAATGAGGAATAAATGTTATAAAATAAGTTTAAAGTTTAGATTCTCTCTAGATTTACTTGTTTTAACTGAATGAGCATAGATTTTTGAAAAGGAAAAAAACAATCTAAAGATCTCCAAAATTATAATGTTTTGGTTTTTTTTAAAGATTGGCACCTGAGCTAACAACTGTTGCCAATCTTCTATTTTTTTTTCCAGCTTTTTCTCCCTCAATCTCCCTACTACACAGTTGCAGATTTTAGTTGTGAGTCCTTCTAGTTGAGGCACGTGAGACACCACCTCAGCATGGCCTGACGAGCAGTGCCATGTCAGCGCCCAGGATCCAAACCAGTAAAACCCTGGGCCGCCAAAGTAGAACGCGTGAACTTAACCACTCAGACACAGGGCCGGCCCGTGGATTACTTTTTTTAACCCAGACTTCTAACATACATTGAGTCTGCTCATGAAAATAAAGGGTTTCAGTTTTAGGCATGCAAATGTTTTAAATTAAGAAGGCTTTTCAGTAGAGTATATGCTCCAATGCCATGAACAGCAAACTATCGACCAATTTTTTAAAAACAGATTCAAGGGTCCTCAAAAGGAGAAAATCTTAAAACTGGCCATGAAGGGAAAGAGGAAGTGTGGGTGAAGGCACGGCAGTCCCCTTATCCTCTCAGAAAAGGCAGGAAAAGATTTGGAAATGGGGTCCCAAGAGGAAAGGTTCCTCTCAACCAGTTTCTGTTTACTCTCAAACCAGTACTTGTGTTTAGCTTAAGCATCCCTATAGCTGTGTATCAGAAATTCTCGGTGACTTCAATGGCTGTTTTGAAAAGCCAAGTCAAAATGGCAAGGTAGGAAAAGATTTCCTGTAAAAGAAATTACTTAACATATATGTGTATAAAATATTCAAAGCAAGAATGTCTGTAACAGGGGAAGGGGGAGGAGGGAGGGCAAAGGGGTGATTAGGCTCACATGTGAGGGATGGACTATAATGTTTTCGGGTGGTGAACATGACGTAATCTACACAGAATTCGAAATACATTATGATGTACATCTGAAAATAAACAAACAAATGAAAAAAAAAAAAAAGAATGCCTGTAACAAAGTACAAGTGACAACAAACCCAATGTTTGTAGACAGGAAAAGGGATTCATAAATTATAGGCCTCCTTATTACAGAGTGCTATTCATCCATCAAAAAACAAGGTAGCTCAACACCTAACTGCATGGAAAGACAGTCAGGGTCCACTGCTAACTTAAGAAAAAAGTTACAGGATATGTATTGTGTGATATAATTTAGATTTTAATCGTGTCTGTGTACAGGTAGACAAGTCAGAACAGCAACCAAGCTTGCTGGCTGTGCTCCTTAAATCCTCGAAGTTCTTACTAACGTCTGACTGTGTGATCTCCTGAGAGAGGGGTTAAGTCTTCCACTGCGACTGGATGCTTTACAAATATATTTCTAAGTCTGGTTTTCTGGTGCATAAAAGTTTTTAAGTTTTATTTTCTTATTGGACCACGCCTTTCATTAATATGCAATATAATGCTTTTCCCCGTCTAAAGCTTTTCATTTTGAAGATATCTGGCTGATTAATACTGCTCCTGCATTTTGTTAGCATTTGCTAACAAATCCCTTTAGCACTAACCTTGGCTGCTCTGTACTTATCTCCTATAGTGGAACACTTTTATACCTACACAACTGTGAGGCTCTGTCCTGCAGTAGAGATATCTAAACCTTCACGACTACAGATGCTGCAACCACATCCTCTCCTCTCTTTCACCTCCCCCCCCCCCCCTCCCTTCCCATCTTTCCTATCTTTTGTTGGACTTCCAAATTTCATTTGTTGTTTCCAACTCCCATTCCCCAGGATGAAAACTGATCATCCTATTTCTATTCTTCCAGCAGTTATCTTTAAATCTTTCGTTGCTTTTTTATTAAGGTAAAATTCACATAAATCTTAACTGTATCTCTGGGGTGAATTTTATACAGTCATGCGTCATTTAACAGCAGAGATACATTCTGAGAAATCCATCGTTAGGTGATTTCATCACTGTTCAAACATCATAAAGTGTATTTACACAAACCTAGATGCTGTAGCCTACTACACACCTAGGCTATATGGTACTAATCTTATGGGACCACTCTTATATATGCGGTCCATCACTGACCAAAACATCATTACGCAGCATGTGCCACCCAGATCAAGATATTCAACATTTCCAGCTCCCCAGAAGTCTTCCTCAAGCCCATTCCAAGTCAGTATCTCCAGCAAAAGGTAACCACTATTCTGATCTCTATCATCATAGATCAATTTGGCCTATTTTTAAATTTCGCACAGATGCAATCATATAATCCATACTCTTTCACACTTAGTTTCTTTTTCTCAAAGAAGTGAAATTCATCCATGTTATTCCATGTCACAATAATCAGCTGTGTTTTTCACTGCTAAGTAGCATCCCATTGTGTGGATAAACCACAATGTATCCATTCTACTGTTATGGACAGGCATCTGGTTGGTTCCACTTTTTAACTACCATTAGCAAAACTGCTGTGATCATTCTTATACACATCTTTTAGCAGACACAAAGCTCATGTTTCTGTCAGCTACAGTCTCAGAAATGAAAGTGCTGGATCATAAGGTATTTGTAATATCTAGCATTGGTAGATAATGCCAAATAGTTTTCCAAAGTGGTTATAGCATATATACTTCCATCATCAACGTAAGCATGTTGCAGATGCTCCACATCCTAAGAGACATTTGGCATTCTCGTCTTTTAATTTCAGCCACACTGCTGAGTCCATATCAGTACGTTCCTGTGCATTTCCCTCATGAGCATCTTTTCATGTGTTTACTGGCTATTTAGATAATCTTCTTTCCAGAAACACATGTCCAAATCTTCCATCCACTTTGTAATTGGGTTGTCTGCTCTTTTCTTACTGATTTATAGTTCTTTATATACTCGATTCAAGTCCTTTGTGGGATATGTGTAATGCAAATATCTTCTCTCATTCTGCGGCTTGCCTCTCTCTCTTAAAGGTATCTGAGCATGAATAAAAATTCTTAATTTTAATTAAGTCCAATTTATTAGTATTTTCTTTTATGGTTATGATCTATTTTCTTTCAGAAGTTTTTTGGTTTAAATGTTCACACTCAGGCTTATGATCCATCTCGAACAAATTTTTGTGTCAGGTGTGAGGTAATGATATGGTTCATTTTTCTCCTTACGGTCATCCAGTAGATGCTATACCATTTATTGAAAAGACCATCTTTCCTCCACGGAACAGTGGCGGCACCTCTATTGTTAATCAGGTGATGACGCTACTGTGGGTCTAGTTCTGGACTCTATTTGGTCACCTCTATATTTTTAATGCATTGTTGCACCGTACTTTGCTATCTGTTTCTAGGGCATCTAGAATCGCCCCATAAATATTTCGCACAGAATATTTATGTGCGAAAAAGCTCTCATTTCTATCTTCCCTTCACAATTTCTCCCCTGTTAAGATCATCCAGAATTTTAGTTCCATGCTGTTACCTAAGAATTATTAATTATTGTAGATTAACAATAATTGCAATTTAGCTATAAGAAGCATTTGTTTTCCTTTGTAGCTCACACCTTTCTCTCTCTTCGATTCCTTGCTCATTTTAGTATATTCTCAAACACTTTTTTGATAAATAGCGTGAGGTGATAAACTTGCCAAGCCCTTGCATCTACTGTAATGTCTGTATTTTGTTCTTCCATCTGAGAACAACTTACGGGTAGAATATTTTAGGTTTAAAAATTGTCAAATTTTCGGGCTGGCCCCGTGGCCGAGTGGTTGGGTTCGCGCGCTCCGCTGCAGGCGGCCCAGTGTTTCGTTGGTTCGAATCCTGGGCGCAGACATGGCACTGCTCATCAGACCACGCTGAGGCAGCGTCCCACATGCCACAACTAGAAGAACCCACAACGAAGAATACACAACTATATACCGGGGGGCTTTGGGGAGAAAAAGGAAAAAATAAAATCTTTAAAAAAAAAAAAAAATTGTCAAATTTTCAAGTTTCTGCTGTCTTCCACGATTCAATGTTGCTCATTTTAAGTCTGATGCCAGTCTGATTTTCCTTACTTTGGAGGATAATCGGGAAGTGTAAAATCTATACACCACCCTACTCAGCACTGGAAAACTTGAGAAGGTATCTAGGTTTCTGAGTCTCTTTCCCTTATCACTGTCAGCTCTCTCTTTTCCAATCTAAAATATGTCCGTCGTTTCTTCATGTCCATTATCTCTTTTACCTTCTGGAACTACTTAACAGATACTGAAATGAGTGGATGTAGCCTCCACCTTTCACTTTTTTCCTTATACTTGCAACTTCTGGTCTATGTGAGTTACCTCCTGGAGAACTCTTTGCTCAATCTTCCAGCTCACTAATTCACTATTCTGCACCTATTCTACTGCTTGGTGTATCTCCCAATACTTTCATTTTCATAAATGATCAAGTTCATTTTATTTTAAGGAGACATGAGGATATTAATTATACTTATTCAAAAATCCTATTCGCATTTAACTCCAAAGAATCATATCTGTATACTCTGGCACCATAGGCTTATCTACCCCTCTTCATGTCTAAGAACAACGAAGAACCCAAAAGAGGTCAAATAAGGGTTAGTGCACCAACCTCCCAGAAAGCCTTCCATATCTGAAAGATAAGCCTCTCAATTATTCGCGACCATTAAATATGTGAGTTTCTTTTAAAAGGGTGAAAAAAACTCAAAAGAACCCATCTTTTGCAGTCCTTAAAAGCTCTAATATACTTGAAGAATAAAATCCAAGTTTCTTGCAATTATGGTTTGATTCTGCTTTTTCAATTCTTTCATGACTTTCATTATTAGCTTCTATATGCTGTGTTTTCCTTTCCCACATTCATTCAAGAAACTGACCTGTTAAAAAATAGTCCTTAACTCAAGTGAATGTTTTCTAAGTGAGGTTTTCGTAATATCTGACATTACAATATCAAATAATTAAATATCATTTGAACAAAAACACAATGCAATATTACTTTATAATAATAAATAGCTATGCAATATTTTTAACTCCAACCACAGAGGAATGAATACTCACATGCTGTAAGAGGAACAACTCCCAACCACGCGAAGGCCACAAGTGTATAATGAAACCAATATCGTATGGCAGTGCCAATACTCGTGACCAGTCCAGCAAATATGTCCTGGATTGGAAGCCGTGAAGGCATATCTGGGGAATAAACTATAAAAGGAAAAAAGTACACACAATTTCATGAAGATTTAAAAACAGCTTAATTCATAAATATAAAATAGGCATGAGGAACTATCTTAACTTTCAACATTTGTATTGCACTTAATATTTTTTCTTAATATAAAAAAAACCGAATCAAATAGTTACAACACCACCACATTTACCCAGAAGTCACTTACGAAAGCAAATCACATGTGAAGTGTAGAAGCCAACAAAAAAGTCCTCTAAGCAGGAGAAAAGATTCAAGGGAAGTTCACATCCCTCACTCACAGCCATGAACTTCATGCAAAGCTAATTTATACATATTTTAGCACTCAAACAATCTAACTACCTGGTTTCCCAAATTATAAAAGATTAGATAAACCAACAGAGGAAAAAAGTGAAACTGATGGCATGTAAACAAGAAGAGACCCCTCCTCCCAAACACAAGTCTTAGACACAGCAGTTAAAAACCACAGCAATCTGTAGCAGAGCCGTCTTATGTGGGAGCACACAGCCTGCTGGCATTTGTTAGCCACCCCCCACCTCAATTTGAGCACAATAATCAACATTCCAAATGGTAAATTCAAGTCTTCCCATCTCTCTGCAAGATGTTCTAGAAAGATTTCCTTATTTTAAATGGTTCCAATGAAAACCACTGCTCTACCACAGGCATCTCAGAAAGAACATGTAGGAAGAACAAACGCACGCCTCCTATTCCAGTGAGGCCAAAACAAGGAATTATGACGTATAAAGTTTTAAAATCAATAATCTAAAATTTATGAGAGCACTATTATAAATGCTATAATTATAAATGTAGCCATTACAGCTACAAACATTAAGAAATACACAAGAAGTAGCAACTTTTTACAACACACCCACAAGATCACTTACTTTAAAAGGATATTCAATACACAAGAATAAGTCATTAACCAAAAATAGTTTTTGAGAAAGATAAAACAGTATATGACTGTCAGATGAAAACTAAAACGTACAAACACAAGCCTTTAATGGCCTCAAAGTAAAAAAGGTCACAGGAGTATTTCCTATCAATCAAACTTCATGAAGATACTCAATTAGTCTTATAGTTTGCTATTATGCCCTACAGAAAATTAAAGACCACAAATTAACAGAACTGACGTTTTTTGGTGGTGATGAATATAAAGCTTCAAAAGTGAAATTGTAATGACTTTAATCTTTTATACTCATCATATATAAAACTAATACTATTTACAGCCTTTATACTGAGCAGCTCAAGGTACTTTAAAAAAAAAAAAAAAAACTTTGAGGGAGGAGGGCAATTTACTAGGATTCCAGAATGAAAATTATGCTTCAAATTCTTGATAAATTGCCAGTATAGTCCTCCACTTATTTAAGATGAACATTATGTATCAATCAGTAGGTGCAGGAATTATAATATAGAATTGAAATTTTAAAGACCTGCAAAATATTTAACATAGGCATACAAAATATTGAGCTTAAAAAGTCTCAGGATCAGCCCCGTGGCCTAGTGGTTAAGTTCAGCGCACTCCACTTCAGCAGCCCAGATTCGGTTCCCAGATGGGGACCCACACCACTCATTAGTGGTCATGCTGTGGCAGCGACCCACATACAAAACAGAGGAAGATTAGCACAGATGTTATTAGCTCAGGGCAAATCTTCCCCAAGCAAAAAGAGGAAGATTGGCAACAGAAGTTAGCTCAGGGTAAATCTTCCTCAGCAAAAAAAGAAAAAAAAGAAGAAAAAGGTAAACTAAAACTTTGCCTTTATTATTTTCATTCCAATTTACACAATTTTAACTCAAAAGATACCCCAAATTTGAACAATGATGGGATATTTGATAAAATCAAGGCACCATTAATTTTTCTGAGTGAATAATGGTATTACAGTTATGTTTTTTAAAAAGAACCCTTACTCTTAGAGATCCATACTAAAATATGTACAGATGAAATTATAAATGATAGGATTTGCTTTAAAAAGGATGGAGAGGTGGGGAGTAACAGCACAGGTGATGCCATACAAAGGACATGAGTTAAAAATGGGTCAAATTGAGTGACGGGTATATATGGGCTCATTATTCCTTTGTATACATTTGAACTTTTCCACAAAATTAAAGAACAAAGAAAAAAGAACTATCTCAAGTTAAATCACTCTCCATCTCATATGTGTGTGTTAAAAGCTGACGTAGTTTTTAAAAATATTTTCCAAAATGTTATAGCAGTACTGTCTATTACTATCAAAAACAAATTAAGTTCAAAATAGTTGCTTTAAAGCTGCTGAAATCCCTTTATGCGGCCAGTTATAATTCAAAAATGCAGTGACAACTTCTAAAGAACTTACTTGGTGTGAATGCAAATCTGTGCTTGCATAATTCACAGTATTCTTTTCGACTGTGTTTCAGCCACTGAACTAAGCTGCAATTACAAATACATTCATAAGTACAGTGTTTATAACAAAGAAACTTTAAGGTTTCACCGAAAACTAATCTTCTGTTTCATTAAAACTTTATAATCAAAGAGTTTTTACAACTTTGACAATTTCAAATTTATAATACTCAACTTTTCATAACTGATGCCTTCTGAGAGTACAAAACTATAACAGATAAAAACAGTATTTTTTCTACTATTAAAAAGGTTCAATTAATCTAAATTGTAATCTCCCCAAAACTAAATGAATATCAAAGACTCTCCAAGCTTCAACATGAACTCTAATACTTGTCTGATAATACTGTTACCCTGGTGGTGAGGTCTGAATCCTAGTTCTGTAAATAACTGGCTAGCTGTGTTACCTAGGACAAATTACTTAACCTTTCTCTGCTTCAGTTTCCTCAACTGCAAAATTCTACTACTACTACCTCAGGCCACAGTTGTGTTGTAAGAAATGAGTTAAGTTGTGTAAAAGCACTGGGCATTACCTACCACAAAGCATTTCATAAACGTAAGCTATTATCACGCCAACCAAAACTAGAAAACGTTAACACTTTCAAAGAACAAAAGAAGCTCTCCATGGTAGAAATAAACAAACAGCCGCATGTATCTGGAAGACTAGATACCAAAATGACACGGCACGGTAATAAGCAGCATGGGTAATTTTCAAATTTTTTTAACAAAATTTTAAAAAAATTAATTATAGAGGAAGCTCATTGAAACAATCCCCCTTATTATACAGATGACAAAACTGTAGCTTAGACATAAAATTTTCTAAAAGGGTGACTCACCATTCTTGATGGATAAACTTAATACTGCCAGTACACACACAAGGGTGATAGAGAGGTTTCTCAGGGGTTCCTTCGGACCGACACACTCTACATATGTCTGTTAAAGAAAAAGAAAAATTAAATTATCTTTGGTTATAACTTTAAAAAAAAACCACCAAAAACTAAAATACTGCATGTTACAGCAAGAATCTATTACTAGATAAAACAATCAACGTCACGGAAAACTGAAAAGTCTGATTAGGATAATATTCAAGAATATATCTGAAACTAAGAAATTTCCTAATATATAAAAAGGTCAACCATACCTTTGTATGAGAGCTCTGTAAACAAATCAAAATCGAAAATAACAATGGAAACTAGACTTTTGGTGGTGAACATGATATAGTCTATACAGAAGTTGAAATATAATGATGTACACCTGAAATTTATATGCTGTTATAAACCAATGTTACCTCAATAAACACACAGACACAATAAAAGACAAAAAATAAAAAGTTAAAAATAAAGTTTTTATTTAAAACTGCATTCCACCATAACCAACAAATGCTAACAGAAACATGCAAAATCAGGTCACCATTAGCGTCCTGACAGTTTTAAACTCCAGTCCTAACAGTTTAAAAGTCCTAAGTAAGTCGGGTCCTAACAGATTACACTCCACAGAAACAGATCTAAGGACTTAAACATAGTAACAGCAGTGGGCGAGCATGAAAGACATCCCTTTTAGCTTCACCTTACTCCATGAGAGGGAAAGAGACAGACACCCATCCACACACAATTTGGGTCGAGGGCACCCCAAGATCAGGGAGGCACCAGGCCAGAGAGAGGCGAGCCAGTGGCCGCCTTAAACAGAAGCTACCAGAGCCCACGACTACCAAGTCAGTGGCTAGATGGCAGCAGCTCACCGTTCACCCCTCCCCCAACCCCCGCACCAAGTGGTCCTCGGCACATCTGTCCACCTCCTCCCCTGGGGTGGCCCGTGACTACGGAGAAGGAATCGCAACCGATCCACCCTGCTCGCTCACTCCATAATGCTCCTCCCGCTGGACCACCTACCCAAACCTGGTTGTAACTTTTATTTCGACTGTCTTCTTTGCGACCTGCCAGGGCCAAGTGCCGATACCAACTGGGCAATCTGAGGAGCGATGGGCAGTGTGTAGAAGGGGCAGGGACTTCCTGCAGGCTTTTAATCTACTCTCTTACAGGTAATTCCTCATTAATGGGGAATAGTTGCAAGTCAAGCCCATCACTAATGGGTTTAACAGCTCCCGGGCAAACGATGAACTGGGGTACGCACACACTGAGCGGTGCTGCGCGTGGTCCGCGATATTTAAGAGCATCACAGACTTGCGAATGCTCAATCTTGGGTGGCGGAACGCCACCTGTCGAAGTTGAGGGATACTGAGCACTCAGAGTGCCCTAAGTGGTTAGCAAGCTAGACCCCTTGGTTATCAGTAAGCCAGACAAATCACTCCACCAACGCAGAAAGGCCATGTATCACCACCCAAGAAAGAGCTATCAATTATCAGCCCTGTCCACGCCGGAGCCAGGTGAGTGCCCAAGTTGAGTCAAATTAGGCGCAGACTCCACTGCTGTGCCTTTCAATTTCAGCTTTGGAACCAGACCCTTCAGCTACCATCAGCCGAAGGACTTTGGTTTCCCGGAAGCTGTCCACGGGTCACTGGAACAACGCTGGCGGTCAGCATCGTTTATAGTCAAAACTACCGGGGATCTGAACCTCTTCAAACCCCCCACCTTCACCTTCATCCTTGATTAATGAAAACATCCTTGGCAACAGTTCTGTGTCTGCTCCGTCTTGACCGGTCTAAGACTCTGAGCTCTAGCGGTGCAATACCAACGCCCCAGCCCACTCCGCCCAATCAGCCTCCGCTATCAAAGTTCCGACACAAACAAAATAGAACCGTGCCCTCATTCCACGATTGCCAGGGACAGTATCCATACAGCTGGCGCCTGCTTTGAGCACTCTAATTTTCTCCCAGTACACACTTCAGCCTAAAGAAACTCAGCTAAGAGCCAAGAGGACGCCCAGAGGCAGGGGTCGGGGGCAGGGGCTCCCCCGTGATCGACACGCCAGGGCGCTGAGAATCCTGCGGCGCCGAAGATCCGCACAAGCATTTTAACTGCACTGAATTCAATACTCTGCATTGAAGCCGGGATTACTGCAGCTGCCGGCACCAGACTTGCCCTGCAATGGATCCTCCTCAAAGGATTTAAAGCGGACTTATTCCAATTACAGGACCTCGAAAGAGTCCAGTGTTGTTTTTCGTCACTGCTCTCCTGGGTCGCGAGCAGGTAATTTGCGCGACTGCTGCCTTCCTTGGTTGGGGTAGTTGATTATGAGGCTCCCTCCGTGGAACCGAACACACCCAGATTCCCCATCACCTGGATTCCAAGTCACTGTGGTCACTACTATAGGCACTACAACTTCCACCTAAAGTAGCTGATAGGGCCATGAGACGCGCGATAGATCTAGGTTCTAAAATCACCAGAGCTGCTGGCACCCACAGGGATGGATTAGTTCTAGAAATACCAGTTAGCCAGGCTGGAGGGAAAAAGTACTCAAAGCCATTGCAGGGGGCTGTGGAAGCAGGAAGTAGGCTGCAGCAGTGACAGCGTGGCAAGAACACAGTGCAGAGGCAAGCTGCGAGGGCAGAGGACACTGCCGGATCACAGGAACAAGGGTTGCCACGTGGCCCTCTCCAGATATACGCTGACTGGTCAGCCACTGCATATGCAGCGATGGACTGGGGTGGAGCAGTGATTGCCTTTGTTGGGCTGCTACCCGCAGGGCATGCAGGGAGACACCGAGGGGTGCGAACGGTTGCTAGGTAGGCTTATCCTGCAATTTGACCAGCCCCCACGCAGGGCAGCACGAGGTAGCTGCAGTAAGGGCCGCATAACATCCAGCTCGAGGGTGCACTCACTCCAGGAGGCACACCTCCCAACATTCCCGGGAAGCCAGGGCCAGGAATTGAAGACACAGGACCTGCACTTAGAGAGACGGAGAAACACATATGAATAAAGCAGGACCCATTTTCAGAAGACCCCCGTCCTTCTGAATGACAAACCAACAAACAAAAATAAGCAGGGCAGGGGCCGGCCCTGTGGCCAACAGGTTAAGTTCACGCACCTGGGCTTCGACCGCCCAGGGTTTTGCTGGTTCGAATCCTGGGCACGGACATGGCACTGCTCATCAGGCCATGCCGACATGGCATCCCACATGCCACAACTAGAAGGACTCACAACTAAAAATATACAGCTATGTACTGGGGGGTTTGGGGGAGAAAAAGTAAAAATAAAATCTTTAAAACAAAAAAAATAAGCAAAGCAAATAACAAATCTAAATCAGGCCTCAGGGTTCTGCTTAACACAGAGTCTAGAGTAGAGAACCGGGACTCACCCAGCCTCTGCAAGGTCAAAACTATTTTTATCGTAACACTAAGACAGTGTACTCTCATTGTCTTGCCAGTGTACAGTGAAGTTTTCCAGATGCCACATGAGGAAACTGATTGAATGCAGCCACAGATGAAAAAATCCAGCTGCCTCCCATTAAACTAGACATTTAAGAGATTTGCCAATATGAAACAAATCCACTCTTCTCATCAATATTTTAGATTTGGAGTATACACTTATTTTCACGAAAAAAATTATATTAGCACAGAATGGGTGTGCTGTTAAGTAAATTAATAAATATTTCCAAATTTTGTGGGTTTTTCATATGGCAAATAAAAGCTCTTCTGAGTCTTTATGTTTTTAAGAGTGTAAAGGGATCTTGAGACCAAAAAAGTTTGAGAATTACTGCTCTATAGTAGTAGTTCCAATCTTTTTTCTTGCTCATGGAACCTTTGAAAAAATTCGGATAATAACTAAGCTTCTCTCAAAATACACACATACACAAAATTTTCATTATTTTATCACAAGCTTCACAAGCCTCCAACGATTCTATAAAAGAAAAGGGAAGGAAACATGAGACTTCTGAATCAACTTGTTTTAGAACTATGGAAATCTTTTACATAATTATAAAAAAAGCTACATCAAAATGGAAAACAAGCAACTCCTAAATCAAAAACAAATCAAACATATGTATATCAAGTTTACCACAGAAAAGATTTTAGAGACTTTAAAAAAGTAATATGATCATACATCCCTAGTAGGCGATATCCTAAAACAGAAGGAACTGCAAAGAAATCCTAAACAGAATCCAGTAAACGTCGTGTTAATAGCAATAATATTCAGTCATTTTAAAACTTGGAGGATAAAGTCAGTAAGTAGAATGATAGTGCTATTGTGGTTATGTGTCTTTTTAAAGAAATTATCTCTTAGAATACGTATTTATGGATGCAAAGATATATCTGTGATTTGTGTTAAAATAATCCAGCAGAAGTGTGGAGGAGGGAGAGGGAAAGGGTTGAAAGAATTACTGGCCATATGCTTGCATCTGTTGAGTCTAGATGCTGGTTATACGGAGGTTTATTATATTACCTATTTTGTGAGTGTTTGGAATGTTAAAGACTAAAACTTTAAAAAAAAAATAAGCAAAGGTTAAACATGCAATTTGCAAACATCACAGCTGAACTTTTATTTTACTTACACTTCCAAGTTCAATTTTATCAATGAAGTTCTTTAGCCAGAGGGGTCAGCATGTGATTTATTTAATATACACACACGAATTTGAAAACTCATGCTAGCAATTTGTTTTCCTGCTTTTTCTCCCAAAATCCCCTCAGTACATGGTTGTATATGTTTGTTGTAGGCCCCTCTAGTTGTGGTATGTGGGACGCCGCCTCAATATGGCCTGCTGAGCAGTGCCATGTCCGCCCCCAGGATCCAAACCAGCAAAACCCCGGGCTGCCGAAGCGGAGCGTGCGAACTTAACCACTCAGCCACGGGGCCAGCCCCAGCAATTTTCTTATTTCACTGGTCATCTTTTTAAAAACGTGATTAAAACTTTCACTGGCTCTATCTTCATCAGAGGAAGAAAGCAGAAGAGGATTTAAATACTGTCTCAACACACTCCGAAAACCCTAGTTCTGTGCAACTGACAACCCAATTCTAACTTAAAATCATTTAACCTAAATGACTAATATGGAGCTTGGTCCAAAAAACACTATCACAAACCTCTTTTGCAGTACTGATTTTTTCCCCCAAATGATGAAGATGTGACTACGTGAGTTTTGTTGACAGCACCTCATGCATAAATACTCCCCTAAATGGAAGAGCAAAGATTGTTGGTATAAATCAACTAGACCAGTGATAAACCCTAGCTATAAAACACTTGTAAGACAAACATTCAGCTGTTTAGCAGGCCCCAAATCCTGCACAGAACGCGTCATGGGCATGTCCACACCTTATTAGGAAACTGGAGGCCAGGAAAAGCTGCTGAAGAGAAAGGCTGAACCTGCTCTTGCTCTATATCCTCAACCAGATTTCCTTAGCTGGTCTGTGTGTGAACTAGAAGGAATGGAAGCTTCTTCCCTGCCAATCCATGTTCCAGCAGAAAAATCTGAAACAAGGCCACAACCAGAAAGACCCACAACTAAGAATATACAACTACGTACTGGGGGCATTTGGGGAGAAAAAGCAGGGGGGAAAAAAGGCACAGGTATCGAGAGCTAAACACTGACTCTGGAAGGATACATAAGGAACTATTACTAGTTGCTACCTTTGGTAGATTAGGGTTGCGGGAAAGAAGTTCTTTCCTTGTTTTATATGTGCATGATGTCTATAGTATATATTTGTGTAGTATGTTGCTAGTATCTTAAAATCAATAGTTTCCTTTACACTTATGTTCAAAGACATGTACAGAATGTTCATAGCAGCACTATCCATAATACCACCTCCAAAATGGAGACTACTCAAATTGCCTCTCAACAGTAGAATGAATAAATAAATTTTAGCATATTCATACAATTGAATACTATATGGCAATAAGAATAAACCAACTAAAACTGCAAATCACAGTTTGGATTGATCATATGAAACGATGTTGAGTTAAGAAACCAGACAGAGAGACTACCTACTATACAATTCCACATGTAAGAAGTTCAAAAACCAGAAAAACTAACATGTATCGTTAGAAGTCAGGAGAGTGGTTACCTCTAGGGGAAAAAGGCAGTAAAGACTACAAGAGGACGGATGAGGACTTAAGGTTCCAGACCAAGATGAAATACACACACTTCTCCCTACTGCTCCCGCCAAGGACAGTTAAAAACCTAGGATATCACATACAAAACAAACACAAGACTCTAAAAGATCAAGAGAAGGTAGAACAGCAAGGGAGCTGGGGACCCAAGGAACTCACGTTCTCTGAATTCTCTGTTTGCTTTTTGCTTCACGTATCCTGGGACTGAAGGCAGAGGTAGAGAAGCTGGCAACCTAGAAACACCAGTGAGAAGACAGAAAAAAATTCCCCCCAAAAGCCTGCCTTCTCTAGCCCAAGGACCAGGAAAGGGGTAACCTAGCAAGATTGACAACTTTTAAACAATAACTGCCTCTGTACCCCAGCCAAAGACGGCAGGAAAAAACTGCAGCCCCAACACCATCTCTGTCAGCCAGGGCCAGTGGGGAAGAGTCAGATTATCTCACTCTACCTCAGTTACTGAAGCCCCACTAAACTATCAAGCAAGCTAAGAGAAAATGAGGGTTAAACCTACTCTGCAACTCCAAAAGAGCACTCCTTTTGACTTTATCACACTTCCTCCCCAACCACCTTGGTTGTGTGATCAAGTTTTCTAGAATGTTTTGTTTTTTTCACAATTTAATGTCAATATTCTACATAATACCCATACTATCTACTCCTCCAACTTTATTATATTCTCCCATTTGTACAGTAGACCACTCCTCTAGTAAAACACATTACATTATGGAAATATAAGGTTAAAAATAATGAGGTAGTACAGCAGCTAATTAAAAAGGAGTTTCATTACTAGTGAAGCTGGACATCTTCACATTTTACCAAGTTCTCTTTCTTTGTCAATTATCTGTTTAAGTCCTTTGGCCAGCTTAGTAATTGGGGTCTTAACAATAAGAAAATAGTCCAGAAAAAAAAATCAGCAAAAGATTTGAAGCGATACTTCATCAAAGAAGGTATACAAATGAAAAAATGCTGAAGTCATTAGGGAAAGGCAAATTAAAATCTCAGTAAGATGGTGATGGTTGCACAACAATGTGACTGTATTTAATGCCACTGAACTGCACACTTAAAAATGATTAGAATGGTAAATTTTATGTATATTTTAACCACAACATAAAAATTTTTAAATCACAGTAAGATACCACTACCTATTAAAATGACAAAAAAAAAACATACTGTTACCATACAATCCAACAATCCTATTCCTAGGTATTTAGCCTAGTAAAATGAAAACTTATGTTTGCACAAAAACCTATGGGAATATGTAAAATGGTTTCATTCATAATTCCCCCAAACTGGAAACAACCAACCCAAGCATTCCCCGACTGGGGAATGAATCAACTGCGGTACATCCTTACAACAGAATACTACGCAACAAAAAAGAACAAACTACTGATATACTCGACAATGTGAATAAATCTCAAATGCATTACGTTAAGTGAAACAAGCCAGATTCAAAAACCTACAGACTGTATGGTTCCATTTACGACACTGTGGAAAAGGCAAAACTATAGAGATGGAAAGACATCAGTGGTGGCCAGGGTCTGGGGGTGAGGTTGCTCATGAAAGGGCGGATCACCACTATGACCTCCATAACTACTGCAGGCATCTGCAGTACCTGCAATGAGCTGCACTGCTGTTTTTAGAGCCAGAAGTAGAGAACGGCTTCACCCTTTCCCTCCAAATTCTGATCCCACAAGTGCTTCTCGAAATGCAGCTCAAGCCTAGTCAGCAAGGAGGCCAAAAAATGTAGTTTTCAGGTTTCCAGGAGCAACAGTACGGGTGAATGTTAATTTTGTAATGATCAGTAACCTAGAGAGATAAGACAATAACTAAACTTTGTGATACACGGAGAATAACTAAATCTATGTTTGCAAGGCCGAATTACCAATCAATCCACTGCTCCAAGAGCAGTAGGCAACTGCAAGTTCAGCAATACAGGGAGTGGTTCAACAGTTTTAGCAGGAGTGTGCCAAGTATCAGTCTATTTCCTCTCAGCTCCAAATTCATCCTTCAGTACCTGCACAGTGATAAGAGACTAAGCTCTTGTAAGCATTTTCTACAACAGATTTGTCAGTAGAGGGTGCTGGAGGGACAATTCAGGAGGAAGGAAGCATTTTCTTGCTCCTGAAGCACTGTCAGTAGGTTTGTTATAGTGAACACCTTCCCACAGCCCTATTGATAAGAACCTGACACACTCCAGGCCTAGTACCCACCGTGGTACCCCAACCCCCTCTGCATGCCTACCCATCAACCTTGGCTCTCCTGCACCCTGGAGGGTTGTTTCCTGCTTGCCCAGACACTGTGGACTAGCTCTGGCTTAGACAACTCCAGACTCCTCCAATGAAGAGGGAACCACAGCTGAGAGGAGGGCCCCAGCCCTTCCAAGTCTGTCCCTACTTGGATACTCTCCCTCTCACCCAGGGTACTCTTCACAGTATTTTTTACATCTACATAGTCACCCTCTTATCATAGCTTAATAATTCTTTCAACTTCCTCTGGTTAGATTATTGAGATTTCTGTTTCCTGACTAGACACAGACTGCAAAGAAAAATAGAAGACAAAGAAGAATCCAGTGGAAATTTTAGAATTGGAGAATACAAGGAGAGCGGGCTCACTCCCAACTTAAGCTCAAAAGCAATGGTGCCTCAAGAAAAAGCACTGGTACAATTCTTTGGAGTTGTCAGCTAAACTAGCTGCTTTTTTTCTCCCATGAAACACTATTTTTACTATGGAAAAAAAATTGACAGTTATTCAGACAGATCAGGGTACTTGGCATTTTGTCACAAAAGAATGAAGTGAGCCTAGGAGCCAAGGAAAATAACTGATAATATTTGCTGCCAATCATAAAAAGCAAACTTTCAAGCAAAAATTAGGATTTTACAAAACTTGTATCCACTACAATGAGCATTACAGCTTCCCCAATACCTAAGGACTTTTCAAGATGGGATAAGTGGGGATGTTAATGAACGTGAAGTTTTTATATTATACATGAAATGGGTCAACATTTGGAAGATCTGCATAATTCAATGATCCAATATCTACCAATTATCTATATTTGATGTTATAAAACCCAACATGAGTAAGAGACAAACCAATGGATTTTTTAAAAATAGTTTTACTGAAGAATAAGTGACATACAATAAAATGTACTTATTTAAAGGGTATCACTTGATAAGCTTGACACTAGTAAAACTGACACCACAATCACGATAATAAACATATCTATCACCGTCAAAATTAACTCTCATCCCTCTGTAATCCTTCCATCCCACCCTTCTCTCCCCCCTATTCCTAGGCAACCACTGATCTGCATTCTATTACTATGGATTAACTTGCATTTTCTAAAGTTTTATATAAGTGGAACATACTCTCTTTTGTCTGGCTTCTTTCACTCAGCATAACAATTTTAAGATTCATCTACGCTGTAGTGTGTATCAATAAGTTAATTTCTTTTCAGTGCAGACTAGTATTCCATTATACAGATGTATCACAATTTGTTTATTCATTCATCTGTTGATGGACATTTGGGTTGGTTCAAGTCTGCAGATTTCACAAATAAAACTATGTACATTCGTACACAAGTCTTTGTATGCACTCATTTCTCTTACTAAATAACCACAGAGACTATGGCCAGATCAGAGTAGGTGCAATTTAACCTTTTAAGAAACTGCTACACTGATTTCCAAAGTGGCTGTACCACTTTACATTCCCATCAGCAGTATATGAAAGCTCCTGTCACTCCACATTCTCATCAACATTTGTGATGGTCAGTCTTTCTAACTGCAGCCATTCTAATAGGTATGTAGTAATATCTCATAGTTTTAATTTGTTAACAGCTTTATTGAAATATAATTTACATATTATAAAGTTCAACTTAAAGTGTACAATTCAATGGTTTTGAATATATTTACAAAGTCATGCAACCATCACCATAATCTAATTTTTTAACATCATCCCAAAAAGAAATCCTGTAACTATTTACAGTCACTCCCCATTCTGTTAGCCCTCCCCACTAATCTTTCTTTTCATATATATTTGCTTATTTTGGACATTTCATACAAATTGGATCATATAAAATGTGGTAATCTTTCTTGACTGATTTCTTCCATTAGCATAACGTTTATTAGGTTCACCCAAGTTATAGCATATATGAGTACTTCTTTTCCTATTTATTGCCAAATAGTACTCCATTTTACTGATATACACATTTTGTTTACCCATTCATCAGTTGGCGGACAACGAGTTGTTTCTACTGCTTGTGAACATACATTTTGAATTCTCTTGGATATATACGTAGGAATGGAATTGCTGAGTCGTATGATAAGTTTAACTTTTGGAGGTTAATTAGCAGCACTATTTTACATTCTCACCAGCAATGAACGAAGGTTCCAACTTCTCCACATCCTCGGCAAAACTGACTATCTGTCCCTTTTGATTATAGCCATCCTAGTGGGTGTGAATTACATCATGGTTTTGACTTGTATATACCTAATGAAAATGATGCCTAGCATCTTCCCATGTGCTTATTAGCCATGTGCATATATTCGTCAGTGAACTGTCTGTTCAAATCTTTGGGCCATTTCTTAAATTAGGTTATTCATTTTCTTATTATTGAGTTTTGAGAATCCATTATCAGATATGTTTTGCCAACATTTTCCGCAGCCTGTCTTCATTCTCTTAACAGTGTCTTTCAAGTTATCATGCTTTTAATACTGTACTTAAGAAATCTTGGCCTAAGCCAAGATCACAAAGATTTTCTCCTATATTTTGTTCCATAAGTTTCACAGTTTTAGGTTTTTCATTTAGGTCTAACATCTCTTTGAGTTAATTCTGTTTGGTATATGGTGCAAGGTATGGCTCAAGTTCATTTTTTGCCTATGGATATTCAATTATTCCAGCACCATCTGGTGAAAAACTATACCTTTTCCATTGAATTGCTTTTGTGCCTTAGTCAAAAATCAATTATCCATATATGTATGGGTCTATTTCTGGACTCACTATCTTAAACCATCAGACCAATGGATTTTAACTTAAGTTGATTTACTCTTAAAAAGCTGATTGAGGGCCAGCCGGGGGGCACAGCAGTTAAGTTCACACTCTCTGCTTTGGCGGCCCGGGGTTTGCAGATTTGGATCACGGGTGCAGACCTATGCACTGCTTGTCAAGCTATGCTGTGGCAGGCGTCCCACATACAAAGTAGAGGAAAATGGGCGTGGGTGTTAGCTCAGGGTCACTCTTACTCAGCAAAAAGAGGAGGACTGGCAGCAGATGTTAGTTCAGGGCTAATGTGCCTCAAAAAGAAAAAAGTTGATTGATATGTTTTCAGATACAACACTGCATAAGAAACTTCCTTCCACTTGGGGCTGGCCCCGTGGCCAAGTGGTTAAGTTCGCGCACTCCGCTGCAGGCGGCCCAGTGTTTCGTCGGTTCAAATCCCGGGCGCGGACATGGCACCACTCATCAAGCCACGCTGAGGCGGCATCCCACATGCCCCAACTAGAAGGACCCACAGCTAAGAATATACAACTATGTACCAGGGGGGACTTTGGGGAGAAAAAGGGGGGAAAAAAAAGAAACTTCCACTGTTGACTTTTGGCATATTAACAAAGAACATCCAAAATTACCTGAAAACATCCCACCCTTTTCAAACTATCTGTGTTGAGGCCAAATCTTCTTCATACACTTTAACCAAAACACATGGCAACAGAGTAAGTGTGGAGGCAGAAATGAGAATCCAACTGTCTTCTAATAATCCGGATATAAAAGAGATTTGCAAAAAATGTAAACAATGCTATTGGTCTCACTAAACTGTTTTTGTCTTGGAAAATACATTTATCATAAAGCTATTTTTGTTAACGTGTATTAAGTTTAAAGTTCTGTTTTCAATTCTAATACAGTGTGTGTGTGTGTGTTTTTATCCCCTACATAAACAAAAGTCCTTTGGGTCCTCAATTCTTAAGAACATAAAGGAATCAATCCTAAGACTATTGGTCTTCAAACTGTTCTATTCAATAAAAGTGCCTCTAAGGAATTTTACAATGTTTGATAATGGGGGAAATTAAATTTATGTAGGAAACACTGTTGGGACAGGGTTTCAGTACATAGCAGGTATTCAATATGTGGCAAATGGAGGAAAAAAAAAAGACAAGGACTCTCCAACTCTTCTATCTCAAAAGTGCTATAACTGAACTACACACTAAAAAGGGTAAATTTTATTGTGTGTAATTATACCTTATTACTCTGTCAGTAAAAAATACATAGTCAAGTGGGAGTAAGGAAGAGAGACAGCACGGTTAAAAGGACATTATAACAAAGTTAAGTTATAAGAAGTAAATGTACAGAAAACGCTCCAAAGTCTTCCAAGCCTTCCAGAACTCATGTCTGTTATGGACTGAACTGTATCATTTCCCCTGCTCCAACAAAATTCGTATGTTCAAGTCCTAACCCCTAGTACCTGAGAATGACTATATTTGGAGACAGGGTCTTTAAAGAGGTAATTAAGTTAAAAAAGAGGTCATTAGGGTGGGCCCTAATCCAATATGACTGGTGCCTTTATAAAAAGGAGATTAGGACACAGACACGCACAGAGGGAAAACCATGTGAAGACACAGGGAGAAGACGAAAATCTGCAGGCCAAAAAGAGAGGCCTCAGAAGAAACCAACCCTGCCAACACCTTGATCTCACACGTCTAGTCTAGCCTCCAGAACAGTGAGAGAATAACTGCTGTTTAAGCCATCCAGTCTGTGGTACTTCATTACGGCAGCCCTTGCAAACTAATACAATGTCCACAACTGAACTTATCTCTTCCCATTCACAGTTGATCAAACTATACTAGAAATCAATTGTTTTAAATCCTCCTCCCTACATCACTTCATCAATCACTATATTCTATTAATTCTACCCTGATCTGTTTCTTCTTTCTCATTCTTTCCATTCCCTCTGCCATAATTTAAACTCTTATAATACCCTGCCCAGCCCACTATAATAGCATTCTAAAATATAGACTGAATTAATGACAGTTTTCCCTTGGGGTCTTACTTCCTATTTCCTTTTTAAGAACTCTTTCTATTCTACCTGTATTATAGCAAAAATAAACAATCTTCATGTCCTTACAGGAGACAAGTAAAACCCACTAAAATAAGCCTGGTCTGGAAGAGGATACATGGGTAGCCCAGTATTAAATCACTCATAGCATTCCAGCCTGGAAGGTATTCTAGTTCAACCATGCAGCAGACACCTTTTGGGATGTCTGCCCAGATCAAGAATGGACACAGTCAGCCATGATTTTTATACGTTTTTAAAAAATATAACTGACATATAACATTATATTAGTTTCAAGTATACAACATAAAGATTCAAATATGCACATATTGTGAAACAATCACCATCATAAATCTAGTTAAACCTATAACCACACAATTATAAATATTTTTTCTTGTGATAAGAACCTTTAAGATCTACTCTCTTAGCAACTTTGGAATATATAATATAGTATTATTAACTACAGTCATCACGCTGTACTTTACATCCCCAGGACTTATTTCATAACTGGAAGTTTGTACCTTTTGACACAATTTGTATTCTTATGTTATCTTCCCCACCAACACCCACCTACCTGGATCATGAGTAAGCACCTGACCCAAGATGGGCGAACCATATTCTAGCTCCCACAAATTTGAGTTTAACAGTTCATCAGGAAAGAGGTATGTTCAGGGAAGGAGGCAGTGACACAGTGGCAAGACAACTCATGTCTCAACTCTCTGCTCAAAACCCTCCCACGGCTCCCTATCTCATGGAAGTCCCACATGCTCACTCCCCCTCTTCACTCCCACTGACTCCACGATCTCTCTGACCTCATATTTTACTTACCCTTCCCTCAACTCATTTACTCCACTGCAGCTACAATGGTCTGCTGGTTATTCCTTGAACATTCCTGGCATACTCCCATCTTAGAGATTCCATATTGGCTATTCCCTCTGCCTAGAATACTCTGCCCACAGAGCAATCTACATGTCTAATGCCCCTTCTCCTTTGCTCCTTCTCAGTGAGGCTTTCCTTTACTACCACATTGAAAACTGCAACCCCTTCCTCACATCCTGGCACTCCTTATTCCCTCCTGATTGACTGTTCTCCTCGGCACTTACAACCTTCTAGTTACGCCAGATAATTTATTACATGCTTCTTTTCTGTCTTCCGTCCCTCCTCAAGAAGCCAAAAACAAGAATGTAAAGCTCTGAGAAAGAAGGGATTTTGTCTATCTTGCTCCCTGCCTAGCCCAAGCGCATAAAATAGTACCTGGCTCATAACAGGTGCTCAATAAACGTTTGTCAAATAGGTGCCTGTCTGCTTGGTCATGAGCATGCCAAAGCAGTGAAAGCTGATCTGTGGTGAGAAGTATGAAGCCAACATGTCTGGAAGCAGAGATAAAAGACCATGTGGTTCTAGAAAGACAGTAACTAGCTGCCTGGTTCTGACAACTTCCCAACCTTTTAACTCATTTTTTCCAAATCTAAGTCACCTCAAGTTTTTGCCATAGTAAATAAAGAACATGATCAACTGCAATACACTTCAGCTTCATACCTTCCCAATGAATGTTTCATAAAGCGTAAAGAACAATTGCTGCAGCATTCCATTAAAAAACTGCTGATAAGATTTTGCATTATATTCTGTTAGTGTAAGAAGTAATCTAGCAAAATGAAAAAAAAATGAGTTCTATGTATCACTGGGCTGAAATGAAAGCACTCTACTATAGCAAAACGTTTAATATCTTGATGGGAGTTTCATACATCAATTACTTCCTTGCAATATCTATTCCAACAGTGAGTGCTTTTCCTTTTAAAAAAATGTATATCCTTGGGCAAAGGACAGATTTTTTTTTTCCTGAAACTGAAATATCTCGGTGCATTGCAGGGTCAGAAGCTGCATATCTAAGGTCTCCTGCAGCTCTGAGGTGTAAAGATTTGATGATGGATAGCAGTTTACATAACAAAACTGCACTCATACAAACTAAACACAAACAATAAGAATGATTCATCCATCCTACGTATTATGAGAATGGATTACAAACTTGTTGATTTTACAAAAATAAAATTTAATACATTGAACACTTTAGAGATCTTTAAAATCTAGCAAACACTATGAAGGGCCAAAATCCATCTGGCCAACAACCAATTTTCTAACAGAATTCAGTATCATTTACTACAAATACAAAACATTCTGAACATTATAACATCATATATGGTACCACTAGAGGAAAGTAATGTGCTATTTTTAAAAGAGAGGGAAGAGTTACACTCTTTGCATGGTTGGTATTTTAGTAACATTCTTAGTCTGTTTGCTCAGTTAACATATTAACAAACAAAAGTAAACAACATGATCAGTGTTTTTAACAATGGGCAATAGGATTAAAAGATTTTTTTAAATTTAGTTCTCTTTCTGTTCAGCCCTATTTTCCAAGCCTTCTACATAAAAACTGCTTCTTTTGTAATCGGATAAAACCCCAAATGTTATTTTTTTAATCTAAGAAATAATCTATAATAACTAATTTAGCAAATAGAACAACTGTTTCCAAGCTTTTTTCTTCACTGTATCATTTTTACCATAAAATCCTCTGTAATCCTCCCTTTCCTTCCAGTGTTTTTTCAAGTTAAATTTAAATTAATTTTGAAAATTTCAGAAGACTCCCAATTTGGAATTTTGCAAAAATAGCCATGAGAAATATTAAAACTCACTTTCATTTCATGACTAATAGTTTTACAAAACAAATGCAAAATAAGGTTCTGTCAAATTATGCAAATAATTCATCCAATAAAGGGAGTGACAAAAATAAGCTATTACAGCAGTGGACACTGGGCATACACTTAGAAACACCTAATTCAACCATGGAGTCTACAGACCTGAAAATCACTCTTGCCACTGACATGTGCTACCTGTATAACCTTGGGCAAGTTAATCAAACCATCCTCATCTGTGAAAAGGGGATACTGCCCACCTAAAAATGTTGAGAATTAAATGAGATGTTTATGAAGTGCCATACATCAAGACCTCAGTAAATGTGAGTTATTCCTATAGGCAAGAGTGTTCAAGTCAGTAAATAAATACCATTTATATCTCACCCTGATTATAACTGCACAATGACACAAATATGTTTAAGCACTAGAAGTACACTAAAAATACTTTCAGGATTCCATATAAACTTCAAGATCCTACAATTCCTGAGTTACCACTATTGCACCATGAATGTACACAAGCACTTACGTGCCCAGGCTGAAAGAATGGAATTTACTATAATTTGTCAGTACACATCAAGTCATAAATAAATAAATACATGCCTTACTAGATTGAGTCATTAAAATGTGAATCGGAAAGGATGTGAAATCTATGTAGACAGAAATTTACACACCGGACCACCTGTCAAAAAGAATGTAATCCCTACCCTTGTCAGTAGTTTCACTTTACTATTTTTTCCAAGGGAGTCTCCTGTGGCGATTAGCGTCACTCACTGTGTGTAATAAACACGACTGGGGCATAATAAAAGGAAACTCTATTTGGTTTTTTTGGTTTTTTTTTTAGGAAACTCTATTTGTAATCAGAATGTCTAGGTTCAAATCTGTCTCTTACTAGTGTATGAAACTTGGACAAGGTACTAAAATAACTAAGCCTGAATTTCCGCATCTATAAAAGATAATAACACCTATATACTCCATAGGGCTGTTATGAGGATCAAATGTGAACGCATGTGAGTATGCTCTGTAAACTGTCCAGTGTCACATGCAAATGTCCTCATAGTTGACGTGCTTACTGATTATCTGAAGACTTTTTTAAAAAACGATAAATCGAGTTCTATCAACTGATAACATACATAGACAATATCAAACTTTTTATCACTCATTACTCCACACCATGACAGTGCTCGAGATTTTTCATGTAAAACCACCAAAATCGCAATCTATAAGGCTGAAAGACGCTTATCATATCCCCACAAAAATATATCCAAAGCATAAATGTCCAAACATCAAATATCCAAAACATCAAGGACCCAGGATAATCTAGTAATGTCCTCCAGAGACTCACTAAATGATCTGACAGGCTCTAAAAACATAAAACCGCTTAAAAATAACCTACCCTCAGTGCATTTGCATCAGCAAATGCATTTCAATACTCATGGGTGTTTACACCTTATGCGTTCAATTTACACGGGTCAGCTTCTTCCGAGACACACGCACTCACAAAACAAAGCGAACACACAAAACCCTGCGCCCTGGTGTCACGGATGAAAAACAAAATGACACCAAAACAAAAGAATGCGAAAGAGCCTCCCCGCTTCCAACCACCCGCTGGACCCTCCTCCTCCTCGTTCAGTAAACACCTTCTTCCGCGGAGAGCGAGGTTTTAAGCAGGGGTCAGTCCCCCCCACTCGGCCGTCACCTGGCGGGCTATTTTTCACGAAGTTTCACAGTCAACAAAGAAGTTCGGTCGGGAGGGGGTAGGGCCTGTACGGCGACGGGCACAACGACCACAAAAAAGACGAAACCGAGTGGGGGAGGGTGCGGAAGATGCCCCCGGGCGGCGGCGGCGGCCCCGGGCCTGGCGGGACGCGCGGGGGACGCCGCCGGCCCGGCCCCGCAGCCCCCCAG